>NW_007762067.1:0-629 GCF_000696425.1 Galeopterus variegatus
GCTTGTCTTTCCGGCGTGGGCACCCAGCTGCCTGGACCATACAAGCGTTTGCCTTGGTAGCATGGGGGTTCCTGAGCCCTGGGGTGGGAGGTGGGGGGGGGGCGGCAGAGAGTTAGGCACAGCTCTGCAGTAGCAACCCGATCTTCCTCCTAATATTTATTTATTGATTGATTGATTTACTATTTATTTATTTATTTTTAAGATGACCGGTAAGGGGATCTTAACCCTTGACTTGGTGTTGTCAGCACCACGCTCTCACAAGTGAGCCACGGGCCAGCCCTCCTCCTAATATTAAAAGAGACTGAAACAATTCGGTCTTCCTTTCTTTTCCGAGACCAGCCAGCGAGGGCAAGGGACAGGAAAGGATACAGGGTTCTAGAAACCCAGGGCTCCACCGCCAGCTCCCGCCGCTAAGCAAACATTCCCTCCCGGAGTCAGAAAAGCCCGTGTACGAGGGGAGGAGCCGGCCGGGGGTTGATCGCTGGGGCAACTCCGGGTGATTCACTGAGTTTAGACTCCTGGTTGTCACAGCCCAGGAAGGACCCCTCCCCTTTCCCTTCCCGCCCCCACCGGGCTCCCCCCTAGCCCGTGCCCAGCCGCCTCCCCTGCCCCCGCGGGCGCTCCGGGTA
>NW_007762067.1:6143-6371 GCF_000696425.1 Galeopterus variegatus
AATGTGAATGGATAAATGGTTGTTTTAGCCCATTAATAGTAACTAGTTGTTTGTTATGCAGAGAAACCTAACTGGCAGACTCGCTAAACGTTCATCAGTCCATAGGAGCTGGCGCAACTGTCCTCCACCCCACAATGACTGGTCCAGGGAGTGGGTACCCACTCGAACAGTCGGAATCCTTCCCTGGGATTCTCTCTTCTTTCTAGGCACAAAGCTAGACGACAGTGC
>NW_007762068.1:0-618 GCF_000696425.1 Galeopterus variegatus
TGTTTATTCATTTTATTGACTATCTTTTTAAAATAATTTTTATTCTTGATTTGAAAACTATTCTATCTATAAAACTTTGTTCATGTCCTTGATTATTTATTATCTTAGACTATTTTTTTTTATTAGAGATGCTATTGCTAATTTAGGAAGATATTTTTCCAGTTATACTTTTAGTGTATTACTGTGCATGTTTTCCATCCGAATGAGATGACACATAAACACATAAACACTTTTGCCATCCCTTTTGATTCTGATCTATGACAACTTATTTTGATTTGTAACAATCTGATGATTCCAAAATTTACCTCTTGAGTATAATAAAGGCTGTTTTGCAAATGCTTGCAATTTTCTGAGCTTCTGAGGTTAAAAACTAAAGACAGAAATTTTGTAAAACTCAAACGTTTACCATGTAAGCTACTGGACTGGAAGAAATACCACGGAAGAAAGAGAACAGGGTAGGGAAACATTAGGAGGGAATTTGATAATATTTCACAGGCCTCTGGAAAAATTTAACTTTATCCTTTTTTTGTCTTTTTCCATGTCCGGCAACGGATCGCAACCGGACCGGGACCGGCAACGGGATCGCAACCCTTGGTGTTGCTCCCGCACCTCGCTCAG
>NW_007762068.1:6121-6371 GCF_000696425.1 Galeopterus variegatus
ACATATTATACATAATATGTATGGTTTTACATGTGTATATGCATAAATATCTTCTAAAAATTTTTTGCACAAAGTTATAACATTTTGAAATATTACATGCCACAAATGCAGGTATTTCAGTCATCTTTTACTAGAATATGCTGTCATGTATAACAATTTCAAAATCTTAGCAGCTTACAATGAGAAATGTTCATCTCTAGTTCAAGTTACATGTTTTTACAAGTCAGCTTTGACTCTGCTCTGTGTGGCT
>NW_007762069.1:0-402 GCF_000696425.1 Galeopterus variegatus
CAGGGGTGTGCTGGTGCAGGCTTAACACTGGCTCACAGGGCATATTCTTAGCATCTCTTCCGAACTCTATGTTTGATGATGTCACATTGGTAGGTTTAAAGCAACCAGAGTGGGGTATCTACATCATGAAAATCAGGAAAATCTACAAATCAGGGTTTTTTTCTTATTTATCAGAGAGCTAGTGTGTTAAACATTTACCTGCATACTCCTGGATATCCTATGGGAACACTAACCAAAAGAAAGCTGAAATAGGTATATACAAAGCAGACTTCAGAACAAGGAACAAGAAGGACACTATATAATGCTAAATGGGGCAATTTACCATGAAGATGTAACAATCATAAATGTGTATACACCTTACAACAGAGCATCAAAATATATAAGACAAAACTGAAGTGCAAG
>NW_007762069.1:6004-6371 GCF_000696425.1 Galeopterus variegatus
CTTTCCTTAGCCTGGATCATTCTACAAGGAGAGTGCAAGCACCATCATGGCAGCCCCACCACCAAACTTGTCCACTCACTGCAGTGTCCTTGGGGAAGGGAACTGACATTTGGTGAGCGCCAACAATGCACCAGCCCCGTCATCTCCCTAGTGCAGCTACCATCCTGCAGCCAATCCCATTGCTGTGACAAATAAATATTTGTTTAGGTGTCTCCCCCTCTAGACTGTGTGATCTGTAAGGCAGGGGAACTTCAGAGTTGGCCCTGGGCTCCAAGTGCTTAGCATATACCAAATAATCATTCCTCAAAGTAATAACAATGATACCAACAGTGATGACAGCATCAGCTACCAGTCTTGGGTATTTACC
>NW_007762070.1:0-235 GCF_000696425.1 Galeopterus variegatus
AATCAAATTTGAGAAAGAAAAACAAACAAACACAAATTGGTGATGGTCTCATTCTAAATGCAACAATTATCTGAGTCATACCCAAGACACCTGCAACAATTTTTGTTGTATTTTTAAAGACTGACATACAAGACCTTTTTCTTCAATTCTGGAAAGGTATCAGAAGGCAATACGGTAGATATAGCTTCAATTTTCCAGGCCCGGGATGTAAGGAACTCTAAATTCTAAATTCCAG
>NW_007762070.1:5835-6371 GCF_000696425.1 Galeopterus variegatus
TGCACCAGAGGGCAACAACACCTACTATGTACCAGAAAATTTTCCCATTTAATTTTCATAACAATGGCCTGGAAATATTATTTAGAAGAAAAGAAAACCAAGGCACCAAGAAGCTATATAACAAACCTAAACTTACGTAGGTTTAAATCTTGCCAGTTTAAAGCAAAGTTAGATTTTAGCTTGTCCATTTTGAAGATAAACAATAAGAGAAATTCAGTCTCTTGCCATGAAGTCATTGGTAGTAATTGGAAAACCAGCAGATTTAAAACACAGAATTCTAAGAATAAATTTATTCATTTTAAAAAATAAAAGTTTCTTTGACAATTTTATCTTAAATTAAGCAATATAGCAACTCAAATGTAACAAAGTCCAATTTTATAATGTTGTACAACTGTTGTTTAAAATTTGAAATTAATAAAAATCAAGTCCACACAACTACCATTCAATAGAAAATTTAACTTCCGGGATATCTTCACTGAAAATACAGCAGTTCAATTTTGAAAAAAAGAGGTTTTGGAAGGTAATTATTTTGATCC
>NW_007762071.1:0-639 GCF_000696425.1 Galeopterus variegatus
ACGGTGGGCAAAGAAATGTACATGAATAGCTGTTTCTTTTCTTTTCCACATAGAAGTTTTCGAGGTTCATTTTTAAATCATTCTTCACTCAAAAAGCCCTAAGCACAGGTCTTGTAAAATCCATCACTGACGTATTCTAAGCACCTGGGAGTCACCTAATAAAATATCAGGTTGAACCAGCTCTGTCATCGCTGCAGCCACACCAGTTTTGAAGAAAGAGGCCTGGCACACAGCAGGCTTTGCCATGCCATGGTGGCCCACCCTCACCCGGAGCACCGAGGCTGAGGCGGTGCACGGGGAGCGAGGCCAGGCAGAGACAGAAGCACAGGGCTGGGAGCTGGCCTTGGCAGCAGAGGCTGTAACTCCGGGTACTATTTTAAAATTTTGCCTCCATCAGAATCCCACGAGGGGATATTATTATTACTTGGCAGTGAAGGAGCTTGCAGGAATGTAGAGCTTATAAATGATGGCCTCCTGGTTTGTGTCATTTGAGAAATTCCTGGTTTCCTTTCCATGGTTTAGCAGCAGACTATGAGCACATCCAGAAATTTTTATGGCTGGATTCTTTGTGGAAAAGACAGGGCGCATATTTTCCCTGAAAGTGGAGTTGCTCTTTTTTTGCTGGGTCTGAGCGACTTT
>NW_007762071.1:5991-6371 GCF_000696425.1 Galeopterus variegatus
ACGGTGGGCAAAGAAATGTACATGAATAGCTGTTTCTTTTCTTTTCCACATAGAAGTTTTCAAGGTTCATTTTTAAATCATTCTTCACTCAAAAAGCCCTAAGCACAGGTCTTGTAAAATCCATCACTGACGTATTCTAAGCACCCGGGAGTCACCTAATAAAATATCAGGTTGAACCAGCTCTGTCATCGCTGCAGCCACACCAGTTTTGAAGAAAGAGGCCTGGCACACAGCAGGCTTTGCCATGCCATGGTGGCCCACCCTCCCCCGGAGCACCGAGGCTGAGGCGGTGCACGGGGAGCGAGGCCAGGCAGAGACGGAAGCACAGGGCTGGGAGCTGGCCTTGGCAGCAGAGGCTGTAACTCCGGGTACTATTTTAA
>NW_007762072.1:0-803 GCF_000696425.1 Galeopterus variegatus
ACCAAAATCTGTGAATGCTGTTATCAAATACTTCCAAAAAGTGAATAGCCTTTCCCCCAAGAATATTACTTTTGAGGAAAGCTCATAATAGACACATAGCTTGATAATAAAATTTTAAATAATTGAAAAGGGATCAACTTTATAAATACAAAAAAGTTAGTGCCAACATTGATCTATGTCTTTCACTTTCTTCTGACAGCAGTGCCAAGCACTGAAATTACAGAATTCATCATGAATAGTGCATAAGCTACAAACAGGTTCATCTAGAAATCTTCATTCCCTGGCTTTGGGTTGACATTTCATCCATTACGAGAGGAGAGAGGAAGCCTCATTTTCTAGTTCAGTGCACTAATTTAACTTCTTCCTTCTGAGCAAAGTGCACACACTCTTTGGTACACGCGCATGTACTCCTGCCTGCACGTACACAGGAACAACACCACAATTATTTCAAGCTATAAAATTTAAATTCTAATTTGTGAATTATTAGCAATAATGCTCGATGATTCACTGGATACAAGATAAGATTTATGTAACTTCAAGAAGAACAAAATCATTACCCAAATTAAAGATGCCATTTTGAATACATTACATTTACTTAAGTACATTTTCTTGACAATATTTGCAGAGTGTTTGCTTATGTAAGCCTAACGAATAACCCTCTCTCAGAAATGAGACCTGAGTCTGAGAAATCCTGTGTACTATAGCCACTAGAGAGAGATATTACCCAAATGACCTGAAGCTCTCTAACCTCCTCAGTTCCTTCTTTCTTTTAAAATAAAGTAGTGTGACCCTATTTTATACCA
>NW_007762072.1:5613-6371 GCF_000696425.1 Galeopterus variegatus
TGCTCACTATATTGCTTCAGGTTACAACTGATTGTGGAGAAGACAACTCTGAGCTCACAGTGACATGAACAGGGCTCCTATCCCTCTAATCTCAACTCCAACTTGCTCTTTTCCTGAGCTAGTTCCTGGTGACTATGGGCAGCTGGGTGTGAGTGCAGGTTCGAATTTGATGGGAAGGACAGTAGAGCTTTCTCACTCATGGCCTGGGCTACCTCCTCATTCCAGGATCCAAAGCCTCAGGCTAAGAAAGTAGACAGTGAGGATCCTGGGAAGAGTTTGGCCTGAAGAATACAGACATCCCTTAGAGGATGAGTGTGACTGATATTTTTATTCCTTAAAGGAAAAGGAGGAGCTAAACCGATAGACTGAGCCCTCCCTCCCCCTGAGCTAGGGAATCAAGGACGAAGGCAGACTTCCTTCAAATGCAAACCTTCTACCTGTCCTCTGCTTCTACACTCTCAGGTCAAGGTAAAGAGACTACACCACCTTGTACTGTTCGTGTGACTGCTGTCATCTAAGGTCCTCCAGCAACCAGACTTGACCCCAGTGAGCCAACAGAAAAATATGTCAGCCTATAAAAGGGGACCCAGAAGCCACAGAGAGAAGTATCAACACACAAACACAAAATATGTGCCCAGGAAATTAGAGCTACTGGAAAAACATAATTTCAGTGAAAATAATAAGAGCACTTTTGAATGGGGAGTTTAATCCATTCATATCTAGGGTGGTTATTACATTCAGAACAGTGGAATAGAATT
>NW_007762073.1:0-969 GCF_000696425.1 Galeopterus variegatus
ACTACCCTCAATAGTTCTATGACATAGGAATTATTATCCTAATTTACAGATAAAAAAATTATAATTTTTTATTGTATCATACTTGATTGTGCATATGTGTGGGGTATGCAGTTGAATATCAGTACCTGTTTGCAATATATGATGATCAAATCAGGATAATTAGTACATTCAGCACAATACAATGTAATCATTTTTCGTGGCCTTTTATCAATTTCTACGTTAACCCTCTCCCACTTCCCATTTCCCACCTCTAGTAAACTCAGTTCTGTTCTCTTCTTTTGAAAGTTCAGTGTGTTATTGTGATTGCTATTTGCTCCTCTCTCTCTCTCTCTCTCTCTCTCTCTCTTACTTAGCTCTGACTTCTGAGTGAGGACATGTGGTATTTCTCTTTCTGTGCCTGACTTATCTCAGTTAACATGATTTTCTCTAAGTTCATCCACGTTGCTTTGAATGGTAGAATTTCATTCTTTTTTTTATGGCAGAATAGCATTCCATTGTGTAAATATGCCACATTTTCCTTATTCAGTTATCCAATAATGGGCAGTTAAGTTGGTTCCATATCTTGGCTATTGTAAATAGAGCTGCAATAGTCATGGAAGTACAGGTATTGCTTAAACATGATGATTTCCATTCCAATGGAATTGCTGGATCATATGGCAGTTCTATCTGTAGTTGTTTGAGGAAAATCCATACAATTTTCCACAATGGTTGCACCAATTTACAGTCCCACCAACAGTGTGGGAATGTTCCATTTCCTCTGCACCCTCACCAGCATTTGTTATTCTCTGTATTTTTGACAATAGGCAGTCTAACTGGGGTGAGCTGATGTCTCAGTGTAGTTTTAATTTGCATTTACCTGATAATGAGTGATGTTGAGCATTTTTTCATGTGTCTGCTCGCCATTTGTGTATCTTCCTTTGAGAAATGCCAATTCAGTTTTTTTGCCCATTTTTTCATCAGGTTATTTTT
>NW_007762073.1:2237-5210 GCF_000696425.1 Galeopterus variegatus
TCTATATTTCCAAAGATATTCTTGGTGCCTTTGTCACAGATCAGTTGCTGTAGGCATTTGTGTTGATTTCCGGGTTCTTTGTTCCATTGATCTGTGTGTCTGTTTTTATGCCAGTGCCACACTGTTGTCGTTACTACAGCTTTGTAGTATGATTTGAAGTCGGGTAGTGGTAGCGTTATGCTTCTAGCTTTTTTTTTTTTTTCCTCAGGATTTCTTTTGCTATTTGGTGTCTTTTTTTGTTCCATATAAATGTTAAGATTGCTTTTTCTATTTCTGTGAAGAATATGATTGTTATTTTGATGGGGATTGCATTGAATCTATTATCTATATCCCTTGGGATAGTATAGACATTTACACAATGTTAATTCTTCCAACCAAACAACATGGAATTTCTTTCCATATTTGTATCCTTTTTATTTTCTTTCAAAAGTGAATTTCAGGTCTCATTGTTGAGATCTTTCAACTCTTTGGTTAAAATGATTCCTAAGTATTTTATTTTTTTGGTAAATATTGTTAATCAGTTAGCTTTCTTGATTTCTATTTTTCTGCTACTTTGTTGCTGGAGTAAATAAAACACTACTGATTTTTGCATGTTGATTTATTATTATGCAATTTTACTGAAATAGTTAATCAACTCTAAGATCTTTGGTTGTAGTTTTTAGGCTTTCCTATATATATAGGATCATGCCTTCTGCAGACAGGGACAGTTTGACTTTATCATTTCCAACTTGGATACCCTTTATTTCTTTATCTTGCCTTATTGCTTTGGCTACTACTTCCAATACTCTGTTAAATAAGAGTGATGAGAGTGGGTATCCTTGTATTTTTTCCAGTCTTAAGGGAAAATGTTCAGAGAAGTTATTGAATTCCTTAAGGTACTCCAACTAGTAAATAACATGACCAGAATCCAAACCACAGGATATTTAAGTCCAAATCTCCTGTAATTCCCCGCTAAACTATCCCATCAAAGTATGTAACTATTCTTTCTTTTGTGTTTGTTGAGCATACAGAAGACATGTGTTGCTAATAAAATGTGAGACTAATGCCTTTACACACATGAATCTTGGAATCTTGGCCATCAAACAGTGATAGATTAAATAAAAGATTCAGCAGAAATAATCCATCCAACTTCTGACACTTTTTTTTTACTCCAGACTTTCCACAGAGAACAGCTAAAAGATCATGTGAAATCATGTGGATTCATGCAAATGAAGTAATTTTCCTGCAAAATTAGCTCCTACAGGTTGTCAGATACTCCTGAGTAAATGGTAAGCATATTTGGCAGCTGCATGATATTTGTTACTAAATGGGCATTTCAAATAGCTACAAATTTCTTTTCTGTAGAGGAAGTTTTTAGTTCACAAAACTCTTAAAAACACTCACATTTACAACTAATGAGTAACATATTAATTATAATTGAAAGTAATGAAATAATTAGAAATTATTGAAACTCTTAAAAATACTCAAATCTTATTTTTATCCTATTATCTCATTATTATAAACACCAATTGTGTTTCTTTTGCTTTTTTAAAGGCTTCTTAATGCTCATTTTCAATATTAGTGCTTTTGGAAAACTGAAGTCCAGAGTGATGAGAACTAGTCATATAATAGGTGAAATGGAGTCATATTTTCCAACTTCATGTACTTCCTCTACCTAATACCTGAGAATGGAAGGGAGTTAGAGGGATTAAAAGGAAGTGATTAGCTTGTGTTTTTGGTTGAGGATAATAATTTAATTTTCTTATCTCTCCCAATGTGCACAAAATGTTCTATGATTATTGCAGACTTCTTGATATATGATTCATTGGAACATTGCATCCACACCTCAAAATTCAAACCACATATGTTAAAGAAAAGTGTTTTAGATTTGAGAGGAGAAAAAGGCATAGTGATTTTGTTAAACAGTCTGATTATGCTCAGAGAAATGGTTTTAATCTATTTATTCTGTATAGAAGTTCGTGTTTTATGCCTGGTGAAACTACTTCTCTATCTACACAGAATAGCTCAGGGGATAGCACTTGACCCAAAAGGGACCAGTTGATAATGTGACCTAAAATATGATGTTGTTTGAAGTGAGAGATTTGCCCAATAGGCATGATACTGGCTAAATCAAATAAATTAGTTTCTGTTCAAGTCTTTAAATGTGAGCTGCCACATCAGCCATGTATTGCTTCAATAATATTGCAAAACGACTATTTTATAAGTTTTAAAGATTCATCTGATGGTGGGACATGACACTAACATTCAGATGGAAGGGAATGGGAACAGAAAGCTGGAGTTTGTAGGGGACAACTTACCTATGGCAATTGGGATGCAAGTATCTAGGTTCTCAAGCTCCTTGGGGACTGGCTAATTAAAATAATTTCTGCAGGCTCTGGAGTATGGGGCTGACCCTACTTGTCTGGTGCCTGGCCCCAGGATAATTAGGGTGGGTGCATGTAAGAGCAAGATAAGGGAAGAGGTTGGGGTGTGAACTTAATTAGCTACTCAAGAAGGGGAACTAACATGCCTCAGGCCAGGTCCTCAAAACTGGGTCAAGACAGCATTTAAAACATAAAATAAAATAAAAACAAACAAAACCCCCCACAACTATATTATAACAGCTAACCCCCAAATTTCACTGGTTTAAAATACTGAGCTTTTATTTCCTGCTTATACAACTGTGGTTTGGCTGGGGTAGTTTGGCTGATCTTGGCTGAGCTCTGCTGGGCTCGAGTCAATGCCATCTGTTTACTTCAGGTCTGTTCTACCTGTGTCTTATTGTTTGAGTACCCGAAAAACACCTGGGACACGTTCTTCTCATGGCAATCACAGAAGCACAAGATTCAGGCTCTGTCATATAAGTATTTTTGAAGCTACTGCTTGCATCAAACATGCCACATCCCATTGGTCACCTGGCCAAGCCCAAAGTCATAGGGTAGAAATATGTATACCTGGCCTCTGGTGGGAAGAATTTCAATATCATAATGGCAC
>NW_007762073.1:6009-6371 GCF_000696425.1 Galeopterus variegatus
TCCTTGGTGTTTCCTCTTAATTTCTTTCTGCACGGCCTGTCAATCAACTCCGTTAGCCTTCTGCACTTCTGTTTCCTGTAGATGTCTTTTTCTTTCTGCTCATCCCTTCCTTCTCCCTCTCACTTTTTCCACCTCTCTGATCTTCCAAGTCACTCTTCTTCTCTTTCCCTATATGTTTCTATGTCCCTGTCCCTGCATCCACCCTATTGTAGCTCACTTCTCACTAGTTTTTTCAACCCCATTTACTTTCTTTGCATTTCCCCTCCCTCCTTCCAAAACAGCCTCCTAAAAAGTTAAGTTCATGGAAGAAAATCATTAGAATTGCCTTTAGGTTTGCCATTTTTCATCATTGCAAGCACTTA
>NW_007762074.1:0-973 GCF_000696425.1 Galeopterus variegatus
CTTCAATAAATGGTGCTGGGAAAATTGGAGATCCATATGCAGAAGAATGAAACTAGACCCCCATCTCTCATCATATACTAGAATCAACTCAAAATGGATTAAAGACTTGAGTGCAAGACCTGAAACTATAAAACTTCAGGACATAAGACTGGGCAAGGATTTTATGTGCTTCGAAAGCACAGGCAACAAAAGCAAAAATAAACAAATGGGATTTTATCAAACTAAAAAGCTTCTGCAAGGCAAAAGAAACAATCAACAGAGTGAAAAGACAATCTGCAGAATGGGAGAAAATATTTGCAAATTATGCATCTGGCAAGGGATTAATATCCAGAATATACAAAGAACACAAACAGCCCAATAGTAAAAACATCATCATCATCATCATCATCATCATCTGATTAAAAAATGAGCAAATGAGTTGGATAGATATTTCTCAAAAGAAGACATACAAATTATCATCAGATATATGAAAAAATATTCAACATCACTAACCATCAGAGAAATGCAAATCAAAACCAAAATGACATATCATCTCTCCACAGTTAGAATGGCTGTTATTAAAAAGAAAATAACAAATGCTGGTGAGGATGCAGAGAAAGGGGAACACTTATACCCTACTGGTGGGAATGTAAATTAGTACAGCCATTATGGAAAACAGTGCAGAGATTTCTCAAAAATCTACAGAAGAACTACAATATGATCCAGTCATCCCACTATTGGATATATACTCAAAGGAATGGAAACCAACAAGTCAAAGGGATACCTGCACTCCCATGTTTATTGTAGATCTATTTGCAATAGCCAAAATTTGGAACCAACCTAAATGTCCGTCAGTGGATGACTGGATAAAAAAATGTGGTATATATACACACAATGGAATACTACTCAGCCATAAAATGGAATGAAATTCTACCATTTGCAGCAACATGGATGAGCTTGGAGAAAATTATAGTAAGCGAAATAAACCAAACAC
>NW_007762074.1:5379-6371 GCF_000696425.1 Galeopterus variegatus
ATTTAATAATGTGCTATCCTCAATATTATAAGAGCTCTTAGAAATTAAGAAAGGGCCGGCCCAGTGGCGCACTGCTACAGTGCACCGCTTGGGAGCACAGCAGTGCTCCCGCCAAGGGTTCGGATCCCACATACAGACCAGCCGCTCACTGGCTGAGCGAGGTGTGGGCGCAACACCGAGGGTTGCGATCCCGTTGCCGGTTCTGGTCCGGTACGGGCGTGACACTGAGGGTTGTGATCCGTTGCCAGTCACGAAAAAAGAAAAAAAGGAAAAAAAAAAAAAAAGAAATTAAGAAAAAGAATGAACACCCCAATATTTAAAAAATAGACATATTCATAGGATATGAACAGAAAAGAATGATGCTTCAAAGAAAAAATATAGGGAGCAAATAAACAAAAAAATCAATTTAACCTAATAGTAATCAAAGACAAGCAAATTAAAAGAACACTGAGATTTTTTTTCTTGAATCACAATACCTAATGTTGGCAAGGGAACACGACTATTGATATTCCATACATTGCTAGTAGCAGGGTAAACTAACGTAACTTTTTAGAGACAAATATAGAGTGGGATTTTCTAAATTAAAAACTGATTTTTTTAAAGAATACAGAAATAAATCCACACACCTATTGACAACTTATTTTTGACAAAGGAGCCAAGAACACACACTGGGGGAAGGACAGTCTCTTCAATAAATGGTGCTGGGAAAATTGGAGATCCATATGCAGAAGAATGAAACTAGACCCCTATCTCTCATCATATACTAGAATCAACTCGAAATGGATTAAAGACTTGAATGCAAGACCTGAAACTATAAAACTTCAGGACATAAGACTGGGCAAGGATCTTATGTGCTTCAAAAGCACAGGCAACAAAAGCAAAAATAAACAAATGGGATTTTATCAAACTAAAAAGCTTCTGCACGGCAAAAGAAACAATCAACAGAGTGAAAAGACAATCTGCAGAATGGGAGAAAATATTTGCAAATTATG
>NW_007762075.1:0-367 GCF_000696425.1 Galeopterus variegatus
AAAAAAAAAAAACTAGGCTGAGGACACATAGAACAGGGAGGCCATTGTGCCATCTTCCTTAGAGATATGTCTTGTTTCTTCCTACTGTGGTTTTGAAACGAGGGGCATCTCCTACCAGTGATCTTCCAAGGAAGGATCATTTATCCACCCTTGGCTTGACTGGTACCTGAGTGGAGCCTCTGGGAAAGGCTCTCTCATCAAGCCTATCGCCACCTCCTTGACATTCCTGGGGAGGGCAGGAATGGGCACAGCTGAGACCGTCACCATCCATCACGGGAGCAGCACTAATGAGGACACAGGAGGTGCAGGCTCATCCTCCCCAGCCAGGTGTCCGACTGGTGAGACCATCCGGGTTAGGAAATGCATG
>NW_007762075.1:6006-6371 GCF_000696425.1 Galeopterus variegatus
AACATTCCTTTTTTGGTGGATGGGTGCTTTTTAATCTGTGTGGGATCTAGTAACCAACAGGAATCTCTCTCCCTCTTTAGAAAACTTGAAGGAAACATCTAAATAGCATCCCACACCTAGTTTCTTCGTGTATAACAAATGCCAATGATATGCAAACACAGACGCTGCAGTGAAACGCTGGTTTGTCAGTGTGCATGGTGAGTGGGCTTCATTTTTCCTGTTTCTTGTTACTCTCCTTCTGCCTAGGAGGAGGAACATGGTTAGGCTGCATGGAGGACTCACTCTTAGGTCAGATCTGTACATAGTAGGCATTGTCCTTATTGCTCAAAAGGATAGAACATAGTTAATCAATGATTGAGTTAATC
>NW_007762075.1:11969-12250 GCF_000696425.1 Galeopterus variegatus
TCCACTATTCCCTGTCTTTTCTCTAGAAAGCCAAGCTACTTCTTGATGTGGGGAAGTGGGGGGGGGCGACTTCTTTTCCTAGTATTTTGTTCTAAAAGACAGGGACATCCTAGTTACACCTTTTCTCCTGAGTGTTCCAGTGAAGCCTTTCAGGCTGTGTCGCCCCAAAACGACATCTCTAAAGGTCAGAGCAAAATACTAAGTGCTTTGATTAAATGCAAACATTCCTTTTTTGGTGGATGGGTGCTTTTTAATCTGTGTGGGATCTAGTAACCAACAGG
>NW_007762076.1:0-554 GCF_000696425.1 Galeopterus variegatus
CCTGGTGTTATCAGCACCATGCTCTAACCAACTGAGCTAACTGGTCAACCCCTCATTGATTGTTTTTTCTTTTTGGGTGTGTGTGTGTGTCCTTTTTGAGACCGGCCGCACCGCGCTCAGCCAGTGAGCGCACCGGTGGCCATCCCTATATAGGATCTGAACCCGTGGCAGGAGCGCTGCTGCGCTCCCAGCACCGCACTCTCCCGAGTGCGCCACAGGCTCGGCCCAACCCCTCATTGATTTTAAAGATTAAAGTTCTTAGTTAACATTAACATGTCTGCTTATCACTGAAATGTTGGCAAGACATTGGTGGTAAACAGTGATGATAACATAATTCTTTGGTTATACTAAACTGATAAGATGGCATGAGTATAGAAAGATTTACTAGCCCAATACTGCACGTGTTAGAAAAGGTTTACCAGAGGTAAAATGTCACATCTATGCTCATACCTGAAGAACAAGCAGGAATCGGAGAGTGGGGAAGAACAGGGAGTATTATTCCAAACAGAGAGCACTCTCTATGCCAGAAGTTAGATGCAACATAACATGAAATG
>NW_007762076.1:4375-5092 GCF_000696425.1 Galeopterus variegatus
TGTCGGGACTTTATTCTCTAAGTAATTAAGTTTTTGAGCAATATATTAATGTGAGCAGTGTTGCTGTGAGAATGATAACCTTCTAAGGACCATAGATCAAACAGGAGAATGAAGACAGAGAAAACAATTAGGCAACAGAAAACATCTTGCCAAAAGACCCTTATCCTGATGACTGCCCTATGCACATCACTGTTTCCTCAGCTACTGAAATATTTTAAAATTTGATGACACACAACGCTGTACTTATTTAGATTCTAGGCTGACTCACCATTTAATACACTTATCTTCTAGCTTCAGAAACCATCACTATAAAATTTAGGTAAAGAGCCAGCTTGGTGTTTCTAGTAATATAACCAATTCTTTTAAAGCCACCAGAGCTCTACAGATGATTTATTTCGACCTTAAACTCAGTGAGAAATATAGTTTGGTCAGAATTTTTCAACTGCTGAGTTTGATTTTTTACAGGTTGGAAGGAATGAAATGCAGCTAATGGACCAAGAAAATAAAAAGTAGTCCATGCCCAAGGTTTTTATTTCCAAAGCAAATTATTTTCAACACAAAGGAAAAGATTTGTTTTTCTGCAGTTGTGTATATCTCAGAGATTTGCCATGGTATGTTCTTCGGATCACAATGAAGTTGTTTTTTTTTTTTTCCTTTTTGTCTTTTTTACTGACCGGTAACGGGATTGCAACCCTCGGTGTCGCGCCCGTACCAGGG
>NW_007762076.1:6061-6370 GCF_000696425.1 Galeopterus variegatus
GGTGTTGCGCCCGCACCGCGCTCAGCCAGTGAGCGGGAATCGGTCTCCACATGGGATCCGAACCCTCGGCGGGAGCGCTGCCACGCTCCCAAGCGGTGCACTCTCCAGTGCGCCACCGGGCCGGCCCATGAAGTTTTATTTTAAAGTATAATCTTTACAGTTCACAAACTAAATCACAGACTCTGGAAGTAGATCTATTCAAAAACAATAACAACCAAAAAAGACACTGGGAAAGAAGAAAAAAAAAAAGACAAGTTGCAATTTAAAAGGCCTGGGTATCAAACTTTCAAAAGTACTCCCAATGTGAGG
>NW_007762077.1:0-415 GCF_000696425.1 Galeopterus variegatus
CAAAGTTTGGTTATCTACACCTTATCAATGAGTACTAGATTTTTGGTTGTATTTTGCTTTTCTATATCTGAATTGTAGAGAATTTCAACAAAAACAAAAACAGACAACAGAGGATGGTCAGCACTCACTTCCTATTTTTCAAAGCCGCTATATTTAACACTTCATTACCCGATGTATTTTTGGTGCCACCCAAACAAGCCTACAAATTTTTCGACAGTCTCCACAACTGATTCCAGACTTGAGGACTGGAATGTCTCAAATTGAGCTTTCCTAGGATCCCAGAGCTTGAATTGTTACCAATAGAAGTTCTGAGAATGAGAAAGTGATGATGAATATACTCTAGGTAAGTAAACAATCCATCAGTCAATATTCCAGATGTCTGTCCTGCCAATGCCACAGCTTCTTTATTCCATCT
>NW_007762077.1:6123-6370 GCF_000696425.1 Galeopterus variegatus
TGTTATCATTCACATGGAAAGGGATGTTTGCCTTATTAAAAGAGATATTTACTCCCTTGTTTGTTTGTTACTCCATTTTCATTTTATCAGACCTAAGTCAGTGAAAAATTTAGATTTAATTTAGATTTAATAAATTGGTGGGTGGGTTCTGTCCTAGAAAGCATTTCTACTTGCCTCTCTCAACTTAGAATTCTCTGTTGCAGATATATGAGTTCTATGGATCACTGGGATTTCCCAATGAAACAGA
>NW_007762078.1:0-417 GCF_000696425.1 Galeopterus variegatus
GAAAGATTCTGTGTTGAAAGGTCCCTTCCTCTCAGCAGTGAGCCCTCATTCTGAACCAGGTGAGCATCTTTATATCCATGGCACCTGCAGCAGCAACCAACACACCTGTACAACTCTGATTGGCCCACCAGTCTACAGAAAATCTTTATGAAAAACAAGTTAAAAAATAAAGTTCTCTACTGTGTTAAAGAGTTCCACAGGGTCAAAATAAAACAATGTTGAGTTGAGAGCAATATTAAGATTAAGCATTAGCTTAAAGTGTTAAACAATTTACAGTTGAGAAATAACCAATCTGTGGTCAATTGCTGCCTGTGCAAGATGTGATTATTTTTGCAGAAATATGAAAATAACAATATTATTATTTTTAATATAACAGTATACAATAGTATTCTACTACATAATTAGTAATACTTTATT
>NW_007762078.1:6134-6370 GCF_000696425.1 Galeopterus variegatus
TACATATGTCCCATCATACACACAAATAAAAACATAAACTAAACACTTTATGCATGTAAATTGAGTCAGAAATGATTTCACTGGCAATAAAGAAAAATATCTTTAAGACCATTGGGACAGGAAATGATTTCTTAAGTAGAGTTGACATCACAAATTATAAAAAAAGATTAATTTGACTATATTAAAATTAAGAATATATGTGCATTGTAAAACACCATAAAGTGAATATAAAGACA
>NW_007762079.1:0-670 GCF_000696425.1 Galeopterus variegatus
TGTTCCTGAAAAAATATGCAGTAGCAGATGTATTAGACAAAGACTTTAAACTCCTGTTTTAAAAATGTTTAAAGAACTGAGGGAAGATGTCGAGAAAGTTATAAAAAATATAAATGAAACAGAAATATCAGTAAAGAGACAGAAATCCTAAAAAAATAAATAAATAAAAAACAAAATTAAATAAAACCTAAAAAGGAGCATAATAACTGAAATGAAAAATTTACAAGAGGGATATCTAAAGGCAGATTTGAGTAGGCAGACAAAAGAATCAGCAAACTTGAAGATGAGACAATGGAAATTACCAAGTCTGAGTAACATAAAAACAATATGGTAAAGATAAATGAAAAGAGCCTAAAGTACCTGTGGGATACCGTCAAGCAGACAAATGTATGCATTTTGGGAGTTCTAGAAGAATAAGAGAGAGATAAAGGGCAAGAGGGACTATTTGAGGAAATAAAGGCTGAAAACTCCCCAAATTTGATGAAAACATACAACTGATAAGGAGTTAATATTTTGGATAAAATATATAAGAAACCGAAACAATTCAATAGTAAGAAAACAAATTACCTAATTTAAAAAGTGGGCAAAGAATCTGAATAGACTTTTCTCAAAAAAAAAAAAGACATATAAAAGTCCAACACGTATATAAAAAAATATTCAACATCACTAA
>NW_007762079.1:5839-6370 GCF_000696425.1 Galeopterus variegatus
TAATTATTATGGTAGTATTGATTGTATTTGGGACCCATCTATTAATATTACCATGTAATCACGTTTCTGTTGGGATAAAATGTTTCCTTACTGACAATTCAATCTGTGCTAAGATTTAGTTTTGTGAACTGTATAGTATTATGCCTCATTAAAGAGTTTTATGACTATATTTTTGCCTGGTAAAGTACAGCTAAGTTCTATGCTTTAAAATATTCCTATGCTCTAAAATTTTTCAAGTTGAAACTAATAACTTTTAAGAAATTATATAATTTAGTCTAATACATGAGAAGATATTGTATGTACAGTATACATCAAACAGTATAAATATCTTCCTCAAAAATATGTAAAAAACAATTAACCTTTATACATAAGCTCTACAGGTACAGTTGAATGAAAAAATATATACATATATATTAAAGACAACCTGTGGAAAATAATTCAATCTTATAATCAATTTTATTAAAAATTAGAAATGCATTTCTCCCGGCTAATAAGAATTAAGCATTCCAATAAGTATGGTAACCGTCTTCT
>NW_007762080.1:0-377 GCF_000696425.1 Galeopterus variegatus
CATTTAGGGTCGTTACTTAAAGATAGTGTCTTACTTCTGGCATTTTATTTGGATGCTTTGAGTATCTTATGTTTCATTTGGATGCTTTGAATATCTTATGCTTCTTTCTTCCTCTTTTATTGTTTTCTTTGGTGTTTTTGGTTTTTTGAGATTGTAACATACAGTATCTTTCTGTTTCCTGTTTGCATTTTTGCTCTAATAGTGGGTTTTTTTCTTTCTTGTATATTCATGAAAGTGATTATCATTTTTTGGATTCCAGATGCAGAACTACCTTGAGTATTTCTTGTAGGGCTGGTCATGTGATGGTGAACTCTTCTAGTTTTTGTTTGTCTGGGAAATACACTATTTCTCCTTCATTTCTGAATGATAGCTTCACT
>NW_007762080.1:5874-6370 GCF_000696425.1 Galeopterus variegatus
TCCTTTTTTAGGGGGACAGAAATTGCCTATCTTGGTCTTCTGGAAACTGATCATGACTATCTAGCTGTGAAACTGTATCCACTAAATGTGGGTAAAACTGCCTGTGTATTTACCCCTGTTGTTAATGCACACATTTCACATTTAAGAAAGGGAGTGAGTGGGAGAGGGGATGAGAAAGACGAGAGAGAGAGAGAGAGAGAGAGAGAGAGAGAGAGAGAGAGAGAGAGAGAGATTTTATATTTCATAAACCTCTATTTTCTTGTTCATGTAATGATAGTAGGGCAACTGTTTTGTACTTCCTAATTCTCTGGTTTCTTCCCTCCAGTCCACATGGCTCAACACAGTACCTTAAACATTCCATTTAGGCCTTCGTTAAGTAAACCAGTTCGTAACCAGGTTGCATTTGTTACCTTCTAGCCTGGACTACTGGTAGCTTCTAAAGAATTTTACAATGTGTAGCCTAGGAAAGGTTAGGTTGAGGGAAAATGTCCAATGG
>NW_007762081.1:0-835 GCF_000696425.1 Galeopterus variegatus
CTAATTCCTCTATAAATAACTTGACTGAATTTTAATTGGAATTATGATGTAAGGGAAAAAAATGGAACTATGTTTGGTGTTTTCACACCATTTTCTCTTTTTCATAACAACATGTATCACCCTTTATTATAAATATTTTGTGCATTTTTCCTGCCCTGAAGAAAAGGATTACATATATCAGTGTAAGCTCTGAAAAAAAAGGACTATAACTTATCCTTCTTGTTCATCACCATTTCACCAGAGCCTAGCACAGTGCCCCAGTATGAAACTCAATAAATCTTTGAAGAATGAATAAATGAGTTCTTTTTATTGCTCTCTCCTTGGCATACAGGAATGCACCATGCTAACAAAATTAAAATACAGGCCTAAAGTACAGCGTGAGCATAACATAATCTACTCAGTTAATATTGTTAAATAAATAAATGAATGGTTAATTTCCTGGTTTTGACTACGCTGTGCAAAACTTAGAATGTTAAACTCTCAGAGTGGGATGACTTTTAAGAGTCCAACTACCCATCCAGTGTTTTTGTTCTTTCCACAAATATTTCTTAAGAGAAGCATTTATCATACACCATTGATCAGGTTTTGCAGGCCTAGGATAGAGCTCAAGATTCTACCTCAGTAACAAAGATATCAAGTGATTGTGATGCATACCAAAGTTTGTAGTATGTTTTGCAATATCATTGCAAAGAGGTCATCTAGCCTAGATCTGAATTCTTCCCTTAATAGATAACCACTGTCTGAGATTGTATCTATATAGCAATGAGTTTTAGAAAGTTCTTTTTTATATTGAAGAATTTTTCATGCATTGGTCCTAATTTGATCCATTGATACC
>NW_007762081.1:5918-6370 GCF_000696425.1 Galeopterus variegatus
AATTAGTGGAAGAGCCAGAACTAAGGATCCTAGGCAGCTGCCTCCTATCTTATGTGCCTTTCTGTATATCACACAGCAAAAGACATGGTGTTTTGATTAATGTGCTTGAAAAATATAGTACAAACTTGCTTCATTGCAATAGGGTTAGAAGCAAGTATTAGATACCAAAGTATTCAGAATTTCCAGAATCACTTTCTAAAATACTCAGAGTCAACCTGAACAAGGAATGTTCCTTTGGTTTATTCAA
The DNA here is from genome assembly GCF_000696425.1 of Galeopterus variegatus. Lineage (NCBI taxonomy): Eukaryota > Metazoa > Chordata > Mammalia > Dermoptera > Cynocephalidae > Galeopterus > Galeopterus variegatus. The sequence continues at coordinate 6,166 of NW_007762081.1, forward strand.
CAGTATATTTATTAATTTTGACATCAGAGAGGTTTTAAGTGCAAAGTGCTGTTATGAAGTCGTCTCCAAGCAGTTCTGAACTAAGACCCAAAGGCTCCCAATTTTTTCCTGAAACCTAAAACAAATCTGAGGAAAGGAAGTATACTAATTCCTCTATAAATAACTTGACTGAATTTTAATTGGAATTATGATGTAAGGGAAAAAA
>NW_007762082.1:0-6370 GCF_000696425.1 Galeopterus variegatus
AAAATCTGAACAGACCGATAACAACAAAAGAGATCGAAGCTGTTATCAGAAGGCTCCCAAATAAAAAAAGCCCAGGACCAGATGGATTCACAGCAGAATTCTACCAAACATTCAAAGAGTATTTGACACCAATTCTCTACAAACAATACCAAAAGATTGAAACAGAGGCCATTCTCCCAAACTCATTGTAAGAAGCAAACATCACCCTGATACCAAAACCAGGTAAAGATACAACTAAAAAAGAAAACTACAGGCAAAAATCCTTGATGAATATAGATGCAACAATCCTCAATGAAATACTAAGAATACAGCAACACATATGGAAAATTATACACCATGATCAAGTGGGATTCATCCCAGGGACGCAAGGTTAGTTCAACATAAGAAAATCAATAAATGTGATACACCATATCAATAAAATTGAACACAAGGACCATATGATCATCTCTATAGATGCTGAAAAAGCACCTGATAAAATTCAACACTTGTTCATGATAAAGACTCTCTACAAGGTAGGTATAGATGGAAAGTATCTCAACATAATTAAGGCCATATATGATAAACCCATTGCCAATATCATCCTGAATGGGGAAAAGCTGAAAGCTTTTCCCTTAAGAACAGGAACTAGACAAAGATACCCAGTCTCACCACTCCTATTCAACATAGGGTTGGAAGTACTAGCCAGAGCAATCAGAGAAGAGCAGGAAATAAAGGGCATCCAGATTGGAAAAGATGAAGTCAAACTGTCCCTGTTTGCAAATGACATGATTCTATATATTGAACAGCCTAAAGCCTCTACAAAAAAACTCTTGGAGTTGATATATGATTTCAGCCAAGTTGCAGGACACAAAATCAACACACCTATTCTCCAATAGTGAACATGCAGAAAGAGAAATCAAGAGAGCTTGCCCATTTACAATAGCCACCAAAAAAATAAAATACTTAGGAATGGAGTTAACTGAGGATGTGAAAAATCTCTACAATGAGAACTACAAACCACTGTTGAGAGAAATTAGAGGACACAAGAAGATGGAAAGATATCCCATGCTCTTGGACTGGAAGAATGAACATTGTGAAATGTCCATACTACCGAAAGTGATATACAAATTGAATGCACTCCCCATCAAAATTCCAATGACATTTTTCTCAGAAATGGAAAAAACTATCCAAACATTTATATGGAATAGCAAAAGACCACGCATAGCCAAAGCAATTCTGAGCAAAAAAGAAAAAACAAAAAACAAAAAACAAAAAAAGCTGGAGGCATAACACTACCTGACTTTAAACTATACTAAAAAGCTATAACAACCAAAACGGCATGGTACTGGCATAGAAACAGACACATTAATCAATGGAATAGAATAGAGAATACAGAAATCAACTCACACAAATAGAGCCACCTGATCATTGACAAAGGCACCAAGCCTATACACTGGGGAAGAGACTGCCTCTTCAGCAAATGGTGCTAGTTAACTGGATATCAATATGTAGGAGAATGAAACTAGACCCATACTTCTCACCATATACTAAAATCAACTCAAAATGTATTAAAGAATTAAATATTCACCCTGAAACAATAAAACTTCTTAAAGAAAGAGGATAAACACTTCAGGAAGTAGGACTAGGCAGAGACTTCATGAATATGACCACCGAGGCATGGGCGACCAAAGGAAAAATAAACAAATGGGATTATATCAAACTAAAAAGCTTCTGCACAGCAAAAGAAACAATCAACACAGTTAAAAGGCAACCAACAGAGTGGGAGAAAATATTTGAAAAATATATATCTGACAAAGTATTGATATCCAGAATATACAAGGAACTGAAACAATGTTACAACAAAAAATTAAGTAATCCAATTAAAAAATGGGAAAAAGAGCTAAATAGGCATTTCTCAAAGGAAGATAAACAAATGGCCAACAGACACATGAAAAAATGCTCAATGTCACTCAGCATTCGGGAAATGCAAACCAAAACCACACTGAGATACCATCTCATCACAGTTAGGATGGCTATTATCCAAAAGACTGTGAATGATAAATGCTGGCAAGGTTGTGGAGAAAAAGGATCTCTCATACATTGCTGGTGGGACAGCAAAATAGTGCAGCCTCTATGGAAAATGGTATGGAAGTTCCTCAAACAATTGCAGATAGATCTACCATATGACCCAGCTATCCCACTGCTGGGAATATACCCAGAGGAATGGAAATCATCAAGTCGAAGGTATACCTGTTCTCCAATGTTTATTGTAGCACTCTTTACAATAGCTAAGAGTTGGAACCGGCCCAAATGTCCATCATCATATGAGTGGATATGGAAAATGTGGTATATCTACACAATGGAATACTACTCTGCTGGAAAAAAGAATGAAATACTGCCATTTTCAACAACATGGATGGACCTAGAGAGAATTATATCAAGTGAATCAAGTCTGGCACAGAAAGAGAAATATCACATGTTCTCACTTATTTGTGGGAGCTATAAATAATCAAGTCTGGCACAGAAAGAGAAATATCACATGTTCTCATTTATTTGTGGGAGCTATAAATAAATAAATAAATAAATAAATAAATAAATAAATAAATATACAAATAAACTGGGGGGGAGGGGAAGAAGACACAACAATTACAATTCCATGAAGTCCATATGACAAGCGAACAGATATGAGGTTGTTGGGAGGCAGGGGCAGAAGGAGGAGGGAGAGAGGTTTTGGTAATTGGCCACAATAATCAACCACATTGTGTATTGACAAAATAAACTAAAATTTAAAAAAAAAACTACCAGTAAAACAAAAATTCTAACAGTGAAGACAAATAATAGTTCATTTATCACCCCAAGAAAGCAACAAACAAACACAGAAGACAAAAAGATAACCAGAAAGAAAGGAACAAAAGATACTTAAGACATCTAAACAAAAATCAATAAAAAGCTAATAGTAAATCAACACTTTTCAATAATAACTCAAAATGCAAAAGGATTAAATTCCCCACTCAAAAGACACAGATTGACTGACTGGATTTAAAAGATGGACCCAACAACATAATGTCTTCAAGAGACTCACCTCACCTGTAAAGACACAAGTAGACTAAAAAGGAAAGGATGGAAAAACATACATCATGCAAATAGAAATGAAAAACGACCTGGAGTAGCTATTCTTATATCAGATTAAATAGACTTTAAACCAAAAACCACAGAAAGACTTAAAGAAGGCTACTATATAATGATAAAAGGATCTGTCCATCAAGAAGACATAACAATCATAAATATATGTAAATCTTTATAAATCTGGCTGCTCCGATCTTGGGTGCATATATATTTAAGACATAACAATCATAAATATATATGCACCCAAGGTTGGAGCAGCCAGATTTGTAAAGCAAACACTATTAGACCTAAAGAATGAGATAGAAACTAACACCATAATAGCTGGGTATCTGAACACCCCACTCTCAAAATTGGACCGATTATCTAGGCAAAAAAATCAATAGAGAAACACAAGATATAAACAACACTTTAGACCAATTGGACTTGGCAGATATCTACAGAACATTCCATCCAACAACCTCAGAATATTCATTCTTCTCATCAGCACATGGAACATTCTCCAGAATAACCACATGTTAGGTCACAAAGCAAGTCTCGACAAATTCAAAAAAATTGGAATCATCCCATGTATTTTTTCAGACCACAATGGATGAAAATTAGAAATCAATAACAAACGAAATTCTGGAAACTATGCAAACACATGGAAATTAAACAGCATTCTACTTAATGACATATGGGTCCAAGAAGAAATTAAACAGGAAATCAAAAAATTTCCTGAAAGTAATGAAAATAATGACACACCATACCAAAACCTATGGGATACTGCAAAAGCAGAACTGAGGGGAAATTTATCACATTAAATGTTTACTTGAGAAGAATGGAATGATGGCAAGTTAACAACCTAACACTTCCCCTTTAAGAACTAGAAAAACCAGAGCAATCCAAACCCAAAGTTAGTAGACAGAAAGAAATAATTAAGATCAGAGCAGAATTAAATGTAATTGAAACCCAAAAAATGATACAAAAGATCAATGAAACAAAAAGTTGGTTTTTTGAAAAGATAAATTAAATTGACAAACCTTTAGCAAGTCTAACTAAGAAAAGAAGAGAGAAGACCCAAATAACAAAAATTAGAAAGGAAAAAGGTGATATTACAACTGATACATCTGAAATACAAGGAATCATTAGATACTAATATAAATAATTATATGCCAACAAATCTGAAAATCTCGAGAATCTGGGTAAATTCCTGGACACATACAAACTACCAAAACTGAGCCAAGAAGACATAGAAAATCTGAACAGACTGATAACAATAAAAGAGATTGAAGCTGTTATCAGAAGGCTCCCAACAAAGAAAAGCCCAGGACTGGGTGGGTTCACTACAGGGTTCTACCAAACCTTCAAAGAAGAATTGATACCAATCTCTACAAAGTATTCCAAAAGATTGAAACAGAGGCCATTCTCCCAAACTCACTCTATGAGGCAAACATCACCCTGATACCAATACCAGACAAAAATACATTAAATTAGAAAACTACATATCCTTGATGAATATAGATGCAAAAATCATCAGTAAAATACTAGCTGACAGAATACAGCAATACATAAACAAAATTATACACCATGATCAAGTGGGATTCATCCCAGGGATGCAAGGTTGGTTCAACATACACATATCAATAAATGTGATATACCACCTCAATAAAAGCTAAGACAAAAACCATATGATCATCTCTATAGATGGTGGAAAAGCATTTGATAAAACTCAAGGTTCATTCATGATAAAGACTCTCTACCAATTAGGTATAGATGGAAAGTATCTCAACACAATTAAAACCATATATGTTAAGCCCACTGCCAATATCATCCTGAATGGGGAAAGCTTTTCCCTTAAGAATGGGAACTAGACAAGGATGCCCACTCTCACCACTCCTATTCAACATAGTGTTGGAAGTATTAGCCAGAGCAATCAGAGAAGAGAAGGAAATAAAGGGCATCCAGATTGGAAAAGATGAAGTCAAACTGTCCCTGTTTGCAGATGACATGATCCTATATATCGAACAGCCCAAATCATCTACAAAAAAACTCTTAGAGGTGATAAAAGAGTTCAGCACAGTAGCAGGATACAAAATCAACACACAAAAATCAGTAGCATTTCTATTCACCAATAGTGAACAAGCAGAAAGAGAAATCAAGAAAGCCTGCCCATTTACAATAGCCACCAAAAAAATAAAATACCTAGGAACTGAACTAACTAAGGATGTGAAAAATCTCTATAACGAGAACTACAAACCACTCCTGAGAGAAATTAGAGAGGATACAAAAAGATGGAAAGACATCCCATGCTCCTGGATTGGAAGAATCAATATAGTGAAAATGACTATACTACCCAAAGTAATATACAAAGAGTTGCTAAATGATTTCAGCAAAGTTGCAGGACACAAAGTCAACACACAAAAATGAGCAGCATATCTATACTCCAACAGCAAACATGCAGGAAAAGAAATCAAGAAAGCTAGCACATTTACAATTGCCACCAGAAACATAATATACTTAGGAATAAAGTTAACCAAGGATGTGAAAAATACCTATGAAGAGAACTAGAAGCCAGTGTTGAGAGAAATTAAAGAGGACATAAGAAGATGTAAAGATATCCCATGCTCTTGGGATATCTTCAGAAGAAGTAACATTGTTAAAATGTCCATATTACCACAAGTGATTTACATATTCAATGCAGTCCCCATCAAAATTCCAATGACATTTTTCTCAGAAATGGAAAAAACTATTCAGACATTTATGTGGAACAACAAAAGACCAAGCATAGCCAAAGCAATCCTGAGGGAAAAAAAAAAAATAAAGCTGGAGGCATAACACTACCTGACTTTATGCTAAAAAGCTACAAAACCAAAACAGCATGGTTCTAGCATAAGAACAGACACATGGATCAATGGAATAGAATAGAGAACCTAGAATTCAACCCATACACCTACAGCCATCTGATCTTTGACAAAGGCACCAAGTCTACACACTGGGGAAGAAACTACGTCTTCTAGTAATGGTGCTGGGAAAACTGGATATTCATATGTAAGAGAATAAAACTAGACCTGTACCTCTCACCATATACCAAAACCAACTCAAAATGTATTAAGGAATTAAACATACATCCTGAAACAATAAAACTCCTTAAAGAAAACATAGGGGAATCACTCCAGGAAGTAGGATTGGGTACAGACTTCATGAATATGACCCCCAAAACATAGTCAACTAAAGGAAAAATAAACAAATGGGATTATATCAAACTAAAAAGCTTCTGCACAGCAAA
>NW_007762083.1:0-708 GCF_000696425.1 Galeopterus variegatus
GGTCATCCTATTAAAGGATATTCTAGCTGGTCCCATTGAATACAGACAGACTTGGAGGTCAGGTCAACACTTCTGTGAACCTGTCGCAGGTGTGTCCTGGCACGGCTGTTGTAAGCAAAGCTTGTCCAGACTGTTCCTGTCTCCTTTTGACAATAAAGGTGAGCCCGGATGTATTCATGTAAATGAGTGACACATTTTCCAGGTATAGGTAATTAAATATCTTTCATGTATAATGAAGACATAAAAGCTTATTTCTTTCAAAGCAACCTCCATGGACTTCACAGAAAGAGGAATTATTCTCCATTCAGCTTCTGAAATGTTGGAATATTAGAGACTTAGATTCTGCTCATCTGCAAATGATTCCCTCAGTCCCTCAGGTGCTGTACGGCAGGTGCCTGGAGGCAGGAGGGGGTGGGTGTGCAGGCGCAGGCCAGATCTACCTTCTGCACTGCTTCTGGAAGACCTTGGAGAACACTTCTAAGGGGATTGGGGCCAAGAGTACAAGGTATGAATATTAGCAGATCCTCTCATTTTTCTTCTCCAGAATAATTTTCATACCGTGATGTGGAGTCTGAAATTGAATTGGAGACATCAGGGATTGTAAGAGGCATCATCAATATAACAATGGATTTTCTGGTTAAAAAGGGAGCATGACATTTCATGTAAACCTTGTTTGTAAATCACATCATAATTTTAGAAATTTTAGAA
>NW_007762083.1:6118-6370 GCF_000696425.1 Galeopterus variegatus
GGTCATCCTATTAAAGGATATTCTAGCTGGTCCCATTGAATACAGACAGACTTGGAGGTCAAGTCAACACTTCTGTGGACCTGTCGCAGGTGTGTCCTGGCATGGCTGTTGTAAGCAAAGCTGGTCCAGACTATTCCTGTCTCCTTTTGACAATAAAGGTGAGCCCAGATGTATTCATGTAAATGAGTGATACATTTTCCAGGTATAGGTAATTAAATATCTTTCATGTATAATGAAGACATAAAAGCTTAT
>NW_007762084.1:0-600 GCF_000696425.1 Galeopterus variegatus
GTCCCCGCGTCTGAACTCCTGCAGTCGTCTGCGGCTGTCCCGGCCCTGTCCTTGCCTTCGTAACTTGATAACTTGTGTTTCTAGCCACCCTACTTGTCATCACTGCGCCATGTGTCTGCTCTGGTTCTGTGGGGACTGTGCTCCTCCACCCTCTTCAGAGCGGGCAGCAGAAAGTTTTCTTCCAGCTGCCTTCGTGGGTCCTCCTCAGCGTCCGCTTCCCGTGGGGGCTCAGGGTGCCGCTGCTGTTCCCTTGTCACACACGCTCCTGAAAGCGCCCCGGGCAGCTGCCTTCATCTTTCCTCTTTACTCATTTTCAGATGCAGAGAAATCTGCCCAGATGCTTTTTCTGACAGAAGGTGAGACATCTGTCCCTGCTCTGGCTCCGCTCCTTGCCCATGTCCTTGCTGGTTGCAGTCTTTCCCCAGACACACAGTTCAAGGAGCAGGGGTCAGGTCAGCGTTCACAGCCCCCAGGGAAGGTTCCCAGTTCCTACTGTGTGCTTGAGGGAGGCGGCGCTTCTGATCAAATTGACTGGTGCGGGGAGTTTAGACAAACGCATTCAGCTTGGTGCCCACCATGACCAAGATACACACCGTTTCT
>NW_007762084.1:5967-6370 GCF_000696425.1 Galeopterus variegatus
AAATTTAGTTGTCCTTATTAAAAATGTATTCCATATTTCAGAATTAAGGTTGCAGCTCAGGAGCTCCCGGCACTTGGTTTCATGTCACGCTAGCATCAGCAAACGCCACAGGAAAGGAAGCGCTCCGAATGCGTCTGAAATTAGCAGCACTTAGTTCTCGGGTGGGGACGTAATCAATTTCCCTTAGAAAATTATAAAAACTGTGATGCAAAAAAAATGTAATTTAGAGACGCAGTGACGCCAGCTCTTTACTGAATTTATGCCTCCAGATCACTTACCCCTTGGTGGTAGTTTTACGGGGGTCGTGTACATAACACTGAGGGGCACCATTAGAAGATTCCACGGATGGTCCTTTGTAGCCAAAACAGGCCTATTCCAAAGTCAGCGGCCCCAATGGGTCTCC
>NW_007762085.1:0-619 GCF_000696425.1 Galeopterus variegatus
AGAGGGCCTTGGTGTTCCCCAGGATAGCAAGACCACTAATAGGGTTCCTGTGGACCCACATAGGACTGCGGAGCCACAACAACTGAAAAAAAGGAGCCATTCGGAGGCGGGTGAGTCGTCACAGGGACCGGCACACGGCCCCTCCCATGGGAAGTGTTTGCAGCATGAGCGGTGGGGGAGAGGGTCCCACCAGGGGAACACTGGGGCACAGCAAGGACAGCCGATCTGCCCCCCAATCAGTGAAGGACCACACAGAGGAGACTGGTCAGGAATACAGAACTGTATGGGGTGCAGTTTGATGAAAAAACTCAGGCCCAGATCAGAGTTTCTACACAACCCAAGGGCACCAGGTCTCTGGAGAGGCAGAAGTACCTATAAGGTCAACCATTAAACCCTGAGCTGCAAAAAAAAAGCCTTCCCTAGGGAAACAGCAGTAAAGCAGCAATTTAGCTCAACCACAGGGTTCAAGTGCAGTTTACCACAGGAAGTTCTCCCATATTAGAAGTAAGCAAAGAACAAAACATTACTTCCGGCCCAGGCACAGCACCAGCACCTCCAGCCCACGAGGGAACATGAGGCATGGAGTCAGAGACCAGACCCCCTGCCTATGACCAGGCAC
>NW_007762085.1:6167-6370 GCF_000696425.1 Galeopterus variegatus
AGGCTCCCAACAAAGAAAAGCCCAGGACCAGATGGGTTCACAGCAGAATTTTACCAAACATCCAATGAGGAATTGACACCAATTCTTTACAAAGTATTCCAAAAGATAGAAACAGACGCAAATCTCCCAAACTCATTCTATAAAGCAAACATCATCCAGATACCAAAACCAGGTAAAGATATAACCAAAAAAGAAAACTACAG
>NW_007762086.1:0-298 GCF_000696425.1 Galeopterus variegatus
CATATGATAGGTCTATCTGTAATTGTTTGAGGAACATCCATACCATTTTCAATAAAGGCTGTACCATTTTGCAATCACACCAAAGGTGTATGAGATCCTTTTTCTCCACAATCTTGCAAGCATTTATCATTCTCAGTCTTCTGGATATTAGCCATCCTAAGTGGAATGAGATGGTATCTCAAAGTGGTTTTGATTTGCATTTCCCAAATGCTGAGTGATATTGAGAATTTTTTCATGTTTCTGTTGGCCATTCGTATATCTTCCTTTGAGAAATGCCTATTTAGCTCTTTTGCCCATT
>NW_007762086.1:5633-6370 GCF_000696425.1 Galeopterus variegatus
CTTTGGGGTAGACTGGAAAAAGAAAAACACAAGGAGTCATTGAGGGTTGGCTTGCATACACCAGGTGGTCAGTGGGTAATTTCCTGAGTGGGGTTTGCTTCTCCAGGAGCTTCTAATGATTTGAGAAAACTTTGTGCAGTCCCAAAACACTCTACAAATTTGATTTAAGCTTACTTTAGCTTAAAAAGAATATATATTGCTGTGTGCTTGTGGAGTTGTATGTGAGAAAGATAGCAAAGTCCTTGAGCAAGTACTATGCCTATTCTCCTTTGGGTTCTCATAATGGACTCAGTGCTTGAAACATGGAAGGTACTTGGAAATTAAATGGTTGCAATCAAATGGGTAACTATCAGGTTACAATTTGGGGGAGATTTGGAAACATGAGGTGGAGAATTAAATCAAGAATATGAAATCCTAGTTCCCTGGATTATTCTTTTTTTTAACTCCCCTTTTCTATGGACCTCCATTTAAATATGGCCCATCCCATTAATAAATGAATGAGTAAATGGATTTGTGATGTGAGAATTGAGAGTAGAAATGCCTTATTAATATGAAAAGTTAGATTTCAAAAACAGTAAAAAAAATCCAAGTATATTTTGATTTTTTTCCTAGTAGAGTGAGACAATAGACATATATTTCACAGTAAAACCCAATTATTTCACCCTTAGAAATGCAATCATCTCGAGACTGAAGCATTGTGCATATTTAGATCTGCAATGGCAACTAAAAAATATAGT
>NW_007762087.1:0-367 GCF_000696425.1 Galeopterus variegatus
GCTGCTTTGAGGCAGGGGGCAGGGCCACTAGGCAGGCCTGCAGTCTGCAGTGTGGTTGGCATGACCTCTAGGCAAGCCTGAAGTGAAGGTGCCCATCTAGCTGCTTCTGGGTGGTGGGCCGGGCCACTAGGAGGCCTGCAGTGAGGGGGTCAGTGTAGCTGCTTCTGAAAGTGTCCGTAAGGTGGCTAGTCAGGACTGTTTCGGGAGGAACCACCTGGAGGCTTTTCTGGGAGGGGCAGATACATTTTATTTCCACCATCCCAAGGACGTATTTGTTATTGTAGAGAATTGTGAGCTATTTTTCTTGGTTGGGGGATAAGGTATATACAACTGAGTCAGCTGGTCAGGCTGGGGGTTAGGGGGTGAA
>NW_007762087.1:5837-6370 GCF_000696425.1 Galeopterus variegatus
TGGAGACGTCACTCCTCATGACTCTCAACCTAGCACCAGCTGTAGTGAGCGGAGGGGAGGAGGTGCACACAGCACGGCGAAAGTTGAGGCTGAAGAGGTCAGAAAAACCTGGAGCAGTGCGTCCAGAAGCCTCGGGCTTATCCTGTGGTATAGCTTATTCTCTTTGGGGGCTGAAACAGGGGGTTCACCCAAGCAGCCAAAGTGAATTGGCCAAAGAGGATCACAGCGATGGGTGAAGAGGAATGCCGAGGATTCAAGAGATCTCAATCCAGTCCACTTCCTTTGCATCCAGGGAAACTGGAAAGAAGGGACTTGTCCATAGTCGCCAGTTGGGTTTCGAGGTTCAGAACTGGGGTAGGAGCAGTCATGGAAGGCCTGTTCTTACTGTCTGAGGAGGGCAAGCAAGTGCATGTGGGTGCTGAGGGGTCTTGGAACAGCCCAGGACGAGCTGGGGTGTGCGTGGAGGGGTTGGGCGGGGGGTGGGCAAGCAGCAGGGGGAGGATTCACTTTGACCAGCTTCTGTCTCCTCATCC
>NW_007762088.1:0-573 GCF_000696425.1 Galeopterus variegatus
CCCCCCCCGCCCCAGGTAAAAAGCTGCAGAGGAGTTTCTCACTAACATTTCTCTACTTTGACTCTTCCCTGATTGGAAGAAGCCCCTATGGCACGTATGTGGTGGAGAAGTACAAAGATAGAAGACATCAATTCTATTGTACATTCAGATGTCAAGCATCAACAACAGTCCATTGAATTGACCCAAAAGGCTCCCCCTACAAAGTCACATTAGTTTCCCTCCCTCATTGTAAACACTGTCCAAACAGCATCAGTTGAATTAGGCCATTTTCTTCTCCTGCAGGACTGGCTTGAATGGTGACTTGGGTGCCTACATCCAACAGAGCCATACAACTTTGAGTCTCTCCTGTCCTTGAAGTGTTCCATTATGATTGGCTAGGTGGGTAGTGTTTTGGGTATCACTTAAGAACAGGGAAACCTCAACCTACCCCTGATTATCTTCTCCATAAAGCAACTGAAGGTAGGATTAAGGAGGGAGGAAGAGATGAAGTGCATAGAGGGCTAGGATAACCACACACATGTACGCATAGCACATTTAGCTTTAGTTTCAAGTGGGGCTGAAACTGATTTTAGT
>NW_007762088.1:5449-6370 GCF_000696425.1 Galeopterus variegatus
TCAATCTTTCAAAGTTTCAACAAAATTCTAGCATCTTTATATGCATGATTCATGCACGATTTAAAGGTGCTAGAGATAGTTTTCTTTCTTGGGAAGTCACTACAATCTTCTGCAACCTTTTTGTATCCACCTTGTTACTGGAATGTTACTGATAACACATTGTCACTCGTGGTACCAGGTAAAAACAAGCCAAAAGGCTGAGAATAAAACAATGTTCAGATTTTTGGTGACTTGGTGAATCATTGCATCTGCTTTCCTTTTTATATAATACATTATTTTTATTTCTGTTGTGTGAAATATATTTAAATTAAAGTAGTTCCAGGAAGCTTATGAACTTTGCAAATTCCCCAGTTAATAAATTGCATATCAGATTCATTTCTGTTTTATTAAACTGAGAATTGTATGTTGAAGGAACGTATTTCAATATACTATTTGTATTTAAATAAGATTCGAAGTACCTGGAATGGAGGTAGAGTTTTTCAAATAAAAATGCATACCATTGTGAAAAAAGAGGATTTTTCTAGTTTCTAAAATTTAGAAAATATTTGTTATAAACTATTTATTTACTCCTAAAGAGACCATCTAACATGTTTGTACAATAATGGTGGTAAAGAACCCAACCATTTCATTTAGTTAACCAAATTACATTGAATAAATGAGACAATGTTTTGTTTGAAAAATGGAAACAATCTAATACCAGAGTTTGATTCTTTATGCCTTCTTATTATAACACATGATTTCAAGCTTTAACAAATCAGTTTAATGATAATATAATTAACTTTCAATGTCAGAGAATTTGCAGATAGTGCTGAAATTCTAATTTTATTTTAAAGAATAGACTTACAGCAGTTTCTGAGTATGAGAATATTTCCTTAATTGATGTAGAACAGGAAATTAAACTGTCAAGATTCTATTTTTTAA
>NW_007762089.1:0-228 GCF_000696425.1 Galeopterus variegatus
CATGACCATGCCAGACACTGTTTCCACCCTGAGGTCCAAGCAGACAGTCTGGTGGAAGGTACGGAATAGTAAGCAGGTCATTAGGGAACACTGTGTTACCGCCATGAAAAGGGTTGTAGTGGGTGCTATGGGAGCTCACAGGAGGCCGTCTAACAGAGTCTTGGGGGAATTGGAGAAGGTTCACTGGAGGAAGTAATTTTTAACAGGAGAAATTGAGGGGGGAAAGGG
>NW_007762089.1:5900-6370 GCF_000696425.1 Galeopterus variegatus
CTCTATTGTTTATGACCTGTTTTCAAATTTCAGCTTTGAACATTTTTTTGGTGAATATTAGCTGTTTGATAGCAAATATCCAAAATTATTCTTTAGTCCTTTGGTTAAGTGAGTTACATTAAGCTTGGATTCTCAAATGTTATATATACACATACAAATACAGTTATAATTATAATTATTAGCTATTATTCTTTTAGTTTTTCTAAATTGTTTTATTTTTCTTCAACATTTTCTTGAATAAAGTATTTTCAGAAAGGGTTATGTCCATGATTTTTACTGGAAACTGAGACTCCAACACAAACATTATGCAATTTCATCTTATTGTGTTATCTACTAATAAAAATATAATGGACAGTTAAATTTTAATAGATATTCCTTTGTTATATAATAAGGTAATTATTGCATGGGGTTATTACAGATTCTGTTATTTCAAAGCAATATGATATACTTGAAATTTGAAAAAATAATTT
>NW_007762090.1:0-471 GCF_000696425.1 Galeopterus variegatus
TTAGTGTCTATTTCCTTCTTTAGGTCTGATAGAGTTTGTTTTATGAATCTGGGTGCTCCAATATTGGGTGCATACATATTTATGATTTTTATGTCTTCTTGATGCATCAGTTCTTTTATCATTATGTAGTGACCCTCATTGTCTCTTTTTATGGTTTTTAGTTTAAAGTCTATTTTGTCTGATATGAGAATAGCTACTACAGCTCGTTTTTCCTTTCTGTTTGCCTGGAAGATCTTTTTCCATCCTTTCACTCTTAATCTATATGAGTCTTTATGGGTTAGGTGGGTCTCTTGTAGGCAGCATATAGTTGGGTCCACCTTTCTTATCCAGTCTGCCAATCTGTGTCTTTTGATTGGGGAGTTTAAACCCTTTACATTAATAGTTGTTATTGAGAGGTGTTGATTTATTCATAGCATTTTATTGGTTGTTTAGTTGTCTTAGGTGTCTTTTGTTCCTTACTTTCTGTTTTGC
>NW_007762090.1:5500-6370 GCF_000696425.1 Galeopterus variegatus
CTATGCCATCATAATTTTACAGCACTAACATATAAGTTCAATGAGTACCTACCAGGTTTCAAGCACTGTCTTAGATGCATGAGAGATACTATTAATAGAGTTTCCAAGCAGTCCTACATATATATACACAGGACATGTGGACATGTCCATCCTGCATTTAATGACTTTTTTCCTGCGTCCTGTTTTGACTTTGTCAGGATAACCTAAATGTTCTGCACCCAGCTTTTTTCAATAAACTACCAAAATACAGCAGTTAGAGCCACGTTTCCACCACAGTCATTGGCACTTAACTCATTTAAATGGCAACACTAACTAAAAATCATACCTCCACAAATAAAGATCAAAACAATCCCTATGGTCTCTCCTGCAGGTTTGTCTAAGAGAAGACTAATAAGTAGCACTTAGAATTTAAAATTCTTATTCTTTCAAATTCACAAAAGAAAAGGAATTTTCTTTTGACAAAATTCTGAACAACAAATCCCAATTAATTTGAGATAACTACAGAGCAATGCTCATGCTCTGAAAGTCAGCCCATCAATGACAGCCTTACTCCAGTACTACACTTTTGAAAAGTAGAAAATCAATAACATCACCAAGCTTCTGAAAATCAACCAATCAGTGATAAAACACAGTCCGTAAGGGACAGTCCCTCCTAACCAACAGCCAATCAGTAAGTTCCTCATTCCCATGGACATGCTTCTGAAACAGTAGCCTTACTCCAGTGACCATACTGACAGAACCAAAAGTCTGTCCTACCCTAATCACTCCCACTTCTGAGAATCTACTGATCGCTACATACCAGACTTCCTAAAATCCTATGTAAGACAAACTCTGGCTTTGTTCATAGATACTGTGCCTTACAAATGCACC
>NW_007762091.1:0-239 GCF_000696425.1 Galeopterus variegatus
TGCTAATATTTCAGGAACTTTCCTCTGTTCACCAATCTCTCAAAGCCAGAAATACATTCCCCAATGGAAAAGAAATATCTCTTTTTGATTTGTAGGCAGAATTCAGCCGGGGGTGGACACCTGCTAGTTTAACGTTCTTTATACAGGCCAGACTGTAAGCAGCGGGATGTTCACTTGTCTCAAGGTATTTTTGATTCTTATGTGCCACCTGCTCTAAAAACTGCAGCCAAATGTTATTT
>NW_007762091.1:5748-6370 GCF_000696425.1 Galeopterus variegatus
ACTACACATCAGACAAGGGGCTAATATCCAGAATATATAAGGAACTCAAACAACTCAACAATAAAACCCCTCAAATAACCCAATTAAAAAATGGGCAAAAAACCTGAATAGACATTTCTCAAAAGAAGACAAGCAAATGGCCAACAAGCTCATGAAAAAATACTCAAAATCACTAATCATCACAGAAATGCAAATTAAAACCACAATGAGATATTGTATTACCTCAAGTAGAATGGTTATTATCAATAAAAAAAGTAAAGAATGCTGGTGAAGATGTGATGAAACGGGAACTCTCCAACATTGTTGGCAGAAATGATAATTGGTACAACAATTGTGGAACAGTATGGAGGTTCCTCAGAGAACTAAAAATAGATCTACACTATGACCCAGCTATCCCACTACTGGGTATATATCCAAAGGAAATAAAATCAATATATCATAAGACAATTGCACTCCTATGTTCATTGTGACATTATTCACTTTAGCCAAGAGATGAAATCAATGGATGCATAGATTAAAAAAAAAAAAAAAACATGGTATGTATACACAATGGAATACTGTTCAGCTATAAAAAGAAATGATATCCTATCATTTGCAGCAACATGGATGGAATTGGAAACCA
>NW_007762092.1:0-606 GCF_000696425.1 Galeopterus variegatus
TTAAATTTCAACATAAATTAAATATAAACACAAACATGTAGTTAGTGGATATTAATCCACTACCATGCAAATATATTTTACTATGAAGATTATAAGAATCTTTTTTTAAAAATTTATTTATGGTGTATAGTGACATGCAGAATAGTTTCTTCAATTTTATTTCCTTTATCATGTGAAAATTCTTTGCTTTCTTTCTTTTTTTTTTTTTTGGCAGCTAGCCGATATGGGGATCTGAACCCTTGACGTTGGTGTTTTAACACTGTACTCTAACCAACTGACCTAACCAGCCAGCCCAAAATCCTTTTCTGTACAAAAGAAAGGAATATAAAAATAAACATGTGCATGCTGTTTTGTGCAAATAAATAGAGGGAGTTCACACCAAGAACCAAAGAAACAGGTGACCTATGGGGAAAGGAGATGAGAAAGGGATGGAAGAAATGAGGAGAGAGGGCACCTCTCTAAATATACGCTTTGGTGTAATTTTGACTCTTAAAACCATAGTAATATTTCACATACTCCCCCAAATTAAAATTAACCAGGATGTGGGGTGAACCCTGAATGGAATATAAACATCAATGAATGAACTCAATTGGATTACAGATAAAT
>NW_007762092.1:6048-6370 GCF_000696425.1 Galeopterus variegatus
ATGGGGGGTTAGGGCTTTAACATATGTATTTTTGGGGAAAACAGTTCAATTCATTTAACCTAGATAGTCTCTCCCCCCCTGGCTTTTTGTTTAATAAGGGGCATAAAAGTGAATCATGCAGAGAGAATATGTGGAATGGGAGAAGAGAGCCACTGACTGAACCTTATAAATCATGTTCAAAAGCACATAGAAAAGTAGGACCCAACCAAGAGAGCAGAGTAGAGCTGAGAGGGGCCATCTGGAGCAGTCCAGGGTTGATGGGGGGAAGATTCTAGAACATGAGAAGAGTAGTTAAATGGAGAAGAAAATTCTCTCTTTGAGT
>NW_007762093.1:0-475 GCF_000696425.1 Galeopterus variegatus
ACATAAAATTTCCAAAATTAACAAAGGAAAGACCATAACCCAATTTCAATAAATCAACTTAATATGTTTAGTGAATTGGGCTTCTTCAGTTTCTCTCGGCAATTTTGTTTTCGCACATCTGACTTTTTTGTAAATAACATACTCACCATCATTCTGCATATAGACTTGATATTGAGCACTCATCATTTTGTATTGTACCTTAATATACCTTTTTGTTAAAATTCAGGTTGTATATGCATTTATCAGTGAGGCATTTGATAGGTATGTTAAATAACATAGTGTATTTAGTTTCTGTTGCAGAATTTTTTTCAGAAATTATACCATAAAATTTATAGTGATATACCCTTACAGACCTATGTGAATGTGCACATATTTTAGACAAATTGTCCCCAATTATATTTTATGGAAAATATTTTCATTTCACTTTTGTTTTCTTTGTGTGTCTGTGTGTGTGTCTGTGTGTTTTGTTTTTGTT
>NW_007762093.1:6076-6370 GCF_000696425.1 Galeopterus variegatus
GTCACGAAAAAAGACAAAAAGGAAAAAAATAAAATAAAATAAAGTACATCTAGACCAACTGGGCCTGGCAGATATATACAGAACTGTAGAGGGTTAGAAATCTTGATTCCCATTGGATTTTTAGAATAAAGATTTTAGGTAAATGCAAACGCATGTATTGTACAAAAGTCCTGGGTTTAGGAGACAACAGTCTACAGATAATGTGGCAACAGCCCATCTAATCAAGTCTAATCACTGCTTAGATATGGGATTGGATACTTTAATGATTTTAGAGCTAATAGGTGTTTGTCATAC
>NW_007762094.1:0-2607 GCF_000696425.1 Galeopterus variegatus
AACATAAAAAGGACTCCTCTGCAGACCCCCAGCCGAGTAACACCAGGGACTAGAAGTGGTTCCCTTACCGTTGACTGCTTCCTAACCTTGAATGACTGAGTTTGCTCCTTCTCATTGTCTTTCTTCTTTTATTTTCTCTTGTTTGACAATTTGTTGATTCCTGTTTGCTGAGATCTCTGTGGGCCTGCTAAGCTACCAAAGTGAAAGGGATAGTACTGGAGAAATAGCTCCTGGTGAACTCCGCGTAGGTTATAACTGAATTGAGTTCGTGTGATTCAAGAAAGCTTGACATTGTGGATGGACACAGTTGTGGTCATGTCGGGTTAATCATAACCTCAACTCCGTGCTCATGACACCCATGTGTTTATTACCTTTTGTGAGAGTCATGGACTCCTTTGAAAATACGATAAAAGCTGATCCAGAAAAATGTCCTTTCAATCATGAACTATTTAACATAGGGCTTGATGAAGTTCACCAGCGCCAGATGAAGAACCTCTGATTTAGCCTCTTTGTATTTGTATTCATCTGTGTAACATGAGTAATCGCCTGTCCGGCCATCCTCAGAGTTGTTGGGAGGGGCAGATGAAAAACGGAGAGAGACCCAAAAATATTCTGTAATAAGTAATAAGGTACTGTCCAAGTGTATGGTGTATGGAATTATTAATATTTAACTCAAAATGTACTACTAAACCAAAGGAAGAAGATGCCTGAATTTTTTTTCAAGTGCTAGACAGGAATGGGATGTGTGCACTTGGGGGGGACGGTTAGTGTGTGGGTGTGTTTTAATCAGTGATTAAATGAGTCATTAGAAATACATGCAGCTGTTATGCCTTCTGGCTATTACTTCTGTGAGCCTTAGTTTCTTTATAGCTATATTCTCTGTAACCATGTTCACCTGAACCACATTCTAATCAAGACTAAATTTTTCCTCACAATCCCCCTATGTCTCCATGCTGTTATTTTAAGGTCGTGGGGTTGAGGGAAGAATCACTAAGTTTTCCCTTAGAAAATGATTTCTATTGAGCACTAAACTGTTATTAAGAATTCCAACACTAGGTGACTGCAGGACAGGTCTCACATTAGGAGTGCTGAGTGAAGACCTGTACTGCTGTTTCACCACAAGGAGTTTGGTACAGTCCTCTGCCAGCCTCTCATCAGTCTTGTTTAGATTATTTGACAATGATTTTCTAGCTTTTAATTCTTCTAGACAGAGTTGCTTATATTTTACCAACTCTGTTTTATTAGAATCTTCTTGAAAAGTTTTCATTTTGAAGAGTTCAGATTCCAGATCTTTAATTTTGAGTTCCATCTGACTTCTTATCGAAGCATTATTAATCTCTTTTAACTTCCCTGTTTTCTTGAGATGCTCCTTGTGTTTATAAAAACAGATTGACGTCTTTTAATTTTTCTACTGTATCCTGTCTTGCTCTTTCTTCATTCTCCTTGTAGTGGATTGAATTATGTTCCCCCCAATACTCACTGAAACTTGAGTTGTGTCCCCCAAGTTTTATGTATTAGAAACTTGGCCCCTTCTGTGACTCTTAAGAGGGTGGGAAATCCTATTATGATAATTGAAAGGTCGGGCCTTGAAGAGGTGATTAGACTGTAGGACCATGCAGTAGTGAATGGATCAAAAATGGTGGTCAGGGGTGTGGTTCTGAGGGCTTTAAAAAAGAGTCTGTTTCCCTCTGCTCTGTGATCTCTGCTTCCACCATCTTGCAATGTGAGACCCCTGGGTCACTATGGCTGCCACCAGGTGGATGAAAATGGAATCCAACAATTTTCAGATAATGGGAGCTCTGATGATATTCCATATGATATCACTCTAAAATCAACCCCTAGGTTCAGAAAGAGATCCCCAATGGCCCCTTGTGACTTGATGATAATGGATCCATGGTTACAAAGAGTGGCCTTACAAATAGCATCTTCAGGAGATACTGTTACTGTTTCTCCTGTTGTGAGGAGATGGCACAGAGGAATCCAAAACCAGCATCAGCGTTGCAGTTTTACAGCTCTTTATTTGGTGTTACAGCTCTTTGTTCAGTGTTACAGCACCTATTTGCTTGCAAGCAAGGAGAGCACTGGGGAGGGAAGACTCCTAGGCCAGTGTCTCCCTAAACAAAGGGAACAGGCAGTGTTATAGAGCCCAAATTCCCGCCCTGACTTCCCACCCAAGTTTCCATTCAGGTCTTTCTATGTAAATGAGGGATGCAGTCCTGCTAATTTGTGTTCGCTGATTATGGGACACAGTTCTTTGGTCAGCTCTGGAGCCTAATTTGCATCCAGACCTTAGGGTGGTGTGAGACTGTTGTCTCCTATTAGCACATGGATACAGGAGGGTGCAGGAAGCAGGCAAGCTAAATTGTAGGAGCCAGAGTTTGCTATTAAGACAGTCAAGCATAAAATTTCTAAAATGGTTTCTCAAGCGGAAAAGAAAGGGAAAGGTTTAACAATTGGAAAATGCTCAGGGTTCCCTGCAACACTCCTTCAGGTTTTGTGTGTGTTTGTAGCCAGGAAGGATATCCCTGGACTTATGAATGCATAAGAAGGGGGGATCCAGGACAATGTTTGTTGGGATATACAGTAACCCTTGAAGAAATTCATTTG
>NW_007762094.1:5931-6370 GCF_000696425.1 Galeopterus variegatus
ACTAGACTCCAGCCTCAGGCCTTTTTTCTGGTCATAACAAACATCAAATTCCTTCCTGCTTCAAGGACTTTCCACTGCCTGGACACTCCTCCTCTAGATCTATCATGTCTGCTCCTCATTATTTGGATCTTAGCTTGCATGTGCTGCTTCCTCAGAGGACTCTCTGATTAGGTGGCCACCCCCCTCTTCTCTACCCCCAATCACTTTCCATCCACTACTCTGACTTATTTTCTTCATTGCATTTGCCACTGTCTGCCATTATTTTAGTACGTATTTATGTTTACTATCTAGCTCTTCCTCCTAGTGTATAAGCTATGGAAGGGCAGGGACTCGTCTTGCTTATAGCTGTAACCCAGCACCTTCTGGGCACATGAATGAAGTAGATATTTGTTGGATGAATGAATGTAAGAATAATTATTATTCCTATTATAGAAATGGG
>NW_007762095.1:0-407 GCF_000696425.1 Galeopterus variegatus
CCTATCACAGAGCAAGCCTGGTATACAGATGGCTCTAGCATGGGACCCTCAGCATCATGGATAGCTGTTGCTGTCCAGCCCTTAACAAATACCATGTGATATGAAAATGGCACAGGGCAAAGCAGTCAATGGACTGACTTGAGAGCAGTATGGATGGTAATAAAAAATGAGCCTGGACCATTAACTGTCTGTACTGACAGCTAGGCAATGTACAAAGTTTTAACCCTTTGGATCTGTACTTGGAAATATCAATGGTGGATGGTAGGCCACTGACCTCTGTGGGGACAAGACATGTGGCAAGAGTTACGGGAATTGGAGCATGAGAAAGAAGTAAATCTTTTCCATTTCACAGGACACTTCCCCTTAGCCAGTCCAGGAAATGATGAAGCCGATGCCTTGGCTAAGGT
>NW_007762095.1:6095-6370 GCF_000696425.1 Galeopterus variegatus
GAGACTCAGAAACAGAAGAATATTTAGGACTTCATAGAATTATGAGGAAAACTTGAGAAACGGGCATAGAAAAAGGCAACTTTGGAAAGGTAGGAGGCAAAACTGTAGGAATGGTCTCCTTGGTGGGGGGTTGGGGGTGCAGTGGGATTCAACTGAAACTTCCATTCATGTCTCCCCTGATCAGGGTCAAAGCTTTGAGCAAGAACAACAAATCGGTTGAACCTGAACCACATGCTTGCCCTATGGCTGTGCAGAGGTGGTGAGAGGAGGGATCT
>NW_007762096.1:0-921 GCF_000696425.1 Galeopterus variegatus
GCCTGGCCTAGAAGCAAGGCACTTGGTAGTTTTATTAGTCCAGGCAAAGTCATAAATCCTCCTCTGGAATGCTGCTCCCCCACCCCTCTTCCCCCCTTCAAGGTCCCAGCCTGAGAGCCATGACCTGCTGAGCAAGTCCAAGGTAGGCTTATTTTCCTTCATTTTTAGAAATAACTTTTCAATTCCCTATAATATTAATTTTTCATTGTGAAAACTTTGGAAGCTACTGCAATCAAAGAACAGAAAGTAAACATCATATACAATATCTATGTCCACAAATAATTACTGAATACATACATATATGTGTATACACATACATATGTGCATGTGTGTATATATATGTATATTTGAGTGGGGTGGGGTTAGTGTTTTNATACAGACTGGCCGCTCACTGGCTGAGCGAGGTGTGGGTGCAACACCAAGGGTTGCGATCCATTGCCAGTCACGAAAAAAGACAAAAAAGGAAAAAAAAAAAAAAAAGAAAAAACATACATGCTTCAATTTTTTAAGAAAACTAAAACTAAACCCAAAACCGCTAGTGGCAGCAGCTTAGTCTTTGGTGTTGCTCTTAAAAACACGTGTTTGTTGTGGGCAAAAGCTGTGGTCCTGGGGTATTATATTCTACCCTCATCTTCTGGGTGACCTAAACTTAGTGTCACAAGTTCCTACAAAGAGTAAAGGCATCCTAAGATTTTAGAACTGGGAAGAGGCTACTGAAGCTGGGGAAGGAAGGGACAATCGAAGGGACACCACAAAGCTGTGGTTGGATCAAGGCACTGTCCTAAAATGTTTCCAAACAGAAAAGGTGGGGGGGGGGAGGTAAAAGAGTCTCCTGGTGCTGTACATGGGGCGCACAAAGGGGCTCTGTCCTGTAGCCCCCAGGGTGCCCCTCCGCCTGCAGGGCTCTCGGGTTGTCAAAAC
>NW_007762096.1:2980-3396 GCF_000696425.1 Galeopterus variegatus
CAGCCCCCCAGTGTGAGATTTCCTGAGCAGCTCTGCAGGCCTGCAGGCCAGATGCAGCCAGCTGGCTGTCGCTTTTATGCACCATCCTAAAATGCTTGAAGATTAACTGGCTTGCTTTGAAACTAATTTTATACAAAGAGACTAAACGTGAAATATTTTTAAGGCAAATGATATAATTATTTACTTATATCTTCAATATGTAATTTTGGACCACAAAACATGACCTTTTTGAATCTTATATTTTAAAAGATACACTGGCCTATATTACATACACGTAGAAAATTCAACATTTTCCAAGAGCAGCATATAATTTTTTAGTCATATTTTACTCATATTAAGTATGTGGTTATTGCATTACTAAAAAATATCAAAGTAGTGTATGACTTTTAGAAAATCCACAATGCTGGTCTTATTTT
>NW_007762096.1:5341-6370 GCF_000696425.1 Galeopterus variegatus
CATCCGCCGGCCTCCTCTGCCTGGGTGGGAGCTGGGCTCTGATGCTGAATTTGAGAGACCAGGCTAATGGCAGTATTACCTGCCCGCTCCTCCGGGCTCTCTGAGATTTATCGCCATAAGTTAGACTTCACAGAGCTAAAGACAGCAATCGAGTTGATTCACTGGCACATCCTCTGCACATACGGAGTTTTGTACTGAGAAGTTCAATAATATTTCATGTAAAATCGAGGTGGAATTTATTGTCTACTACAAGGAGCCACGTAATAAATTCCTGCGTGAGTTCCATTTCAGGAAATACTTAGTCTCTACAATTGAAGGCATCTGTTTTCTGTTGTCAAAAGTTTAAATCTGTGTCACCTGGGGCCCCCTTTGGCTTGAAGTGCCAGAAATCTTGCAAGCAGATATACCGGCGCACATTGTCCACTGCTCAGCTCTGCTGCTTGAGACGATGAAGCCCCTTCTGCTTCCTTCACGTGGATTCTTTTCTCTAACCCCTGAAAGACATTCTTGCTGTTTGTTCTCTACGAACCTAGAAGACTTTGGAGTGATGGGGGTGCTCGGAATACCNCTTGCTGTTTGTTCTCTAAGAACCTAGAAGACTTTGGAGTGATGGGGGTGCTCGGAATACCATCAATGCTCGACATACTGGCTTTTCTTATTTTGATTATTACCTTCTGGTTTTTACACATATGTTTTTACAAAGTTGCAACTTTTCACTTAACATGAGAAGAACCAGTAAATCCTTGCCATCTGCCTTTTCTCTGGATCTTTTCTGTTCCCGTGACTTCTAGCATGTAGTTCCGACACTTGTGGTTTCTTAGCGGGATAATTTCAATTTTCCTCCTCGGATCCTTTGCATCCAGACTCTTGTCTGCCAATCCAGCTTCTAAATTCCACCAGAGCAATCTTTCTAAAATTCATGAGGTGGACCAGTTATCTGATGAGTTGAGGTTTGCTCACTTGTGTGTGTAGGTACATGCAGTATATTACTTCCCCAGGGGAGAGAGTTATTAAACGAAGTCTGGGATT
>NW_007762097.1:0-598 GCF_000696425.1 Galeopterus variegatus
GGTTACTAATCACTGAAAAGTTTCCTTTTGCTTTAAGGTAGACACATGTTGCTTAATAGACTCTAATCTGCTAACCATTCAAACAGAGACTAAATGGAAGCCTAGGCAGAAATATGACAAAAATTTTACTTCTAGCTCCAGGCAAGGGTCGACATGAGTTAGTACATCTTTGTCTACAATATACCTGTAAGTGGTTATATTAGATAAGAAGTGTTTACTTTTTCCTTACCTGCTATACGATATCTTTGTAACTTTGTATTCATAACTGAAATGGCAAAATTAGAGACTATAGGTGTCAATCAGCTAGATATTACTATTTTATTTTAACCTGCATATGATCATGTGACCATGAACTAAGACAGTGCCTAGCACCTACTGGATGGCCCATCAATACATACTGGAGAAATTTAAAAATGAATGAATGAATAAAATAACAATAAGAATGAGATGAATGATGAGGATTTTTCTGTGTCTGTAACAAAATATCTAAACATTCTTTTCAAACTATCCTTTAGAGAGGATGTCATTGCCAATCACACATCAACAGATTATAAACTTTTCACTCCAATTCCTTTTTTTTTTTTTTTTTTTCCTTTTT
>NW_007762097.1:6142-6370 GCF_000696425.1 Galeopterus variegatus
AACCAATCATCAGGAAATGCAGGGGATGGTGGAACATGTTAAATGACACTACTGGGATGGAACCAGCAAATCCAGACCTTCAGAAACTTAATGGGGTAAAGTTGAAAAAAATAGGAGAGGGGAGAACCTACAGATTAAAAGAAACTTGAGAGACAGCTGACATAGCGACCAATGCAACAACACTGGATCCTGATATAAACAAATCAATTGTAAGAAAGAAAGAGGGAG
>NW_007762098.1:0-1292 GCF_000696425.1 Galeopterus variegatus
TTCTTTTTCATGGCAGGGTAGTATTGCATCTACATTTTCCTTATCCATTAGTGTGATGATACACATTTAGATTGGTTCCAACTCTTGGCTACTGTAAATAGAGCTGCAGTAAACATGGTAGTGCAGGTATCTCTTTGACATGATGATACCCATTCCTTTGGGTTTATATCCAGAAGTGGAATTGCAGGATCATATTATAGTTCTATCTGCAGTTGTTTGAGGAATCTATGTACTATTTTCCATAATGGCTACACCAATTTATAGTCCCAGGAACAGTGCAGGAGGGCTCCCCTTTCTCCACATCCTCACCAGCATTTGTTATTCTCTGTCTTTTTCCTAATAGCCAGTATAGTTGGGGTGAGATGATACCCCAGTGTGGTTTTGATTTGCATTTCCCTGATGCTGAGTGATGTTGAGCATTTTTTCATGTGTCTGTTTCCCATTTGTATATCTTCCTTGGAGAAAAGCCTATTCAGCTCCTTTCCCTGTTTTTAAGTTGGGTTACTTGTTTTTTTTTACTGTTAAGTTTTTTGAATTCCTTGTGTATTCTAGATATTAATCTTTTGTCAGATGCATAGTTTGCAAATATTTTCTCTCACTCTGTAGGTTGTCTTTTTGCTCTGCTAATCGTTTCTTTTTCTGTGCAGAGTCTTTTCAGTTGGATATAATTCCATTTGTTTATTTTTCCTTTTGTTGCCTGTGCTTTTGGAGTAATATTCATAAAGTCTTTGCCCAGTCCTACTTCCTGAAGTGTTCCCCCTACACTTTCTTTTAGGAGTGTTGTAGTTTCCAATATTATATTTAAGTCTTTAATCCATTTTGAGTTGATTTTTGTATGTTATGAGAGGTATGGGTCTAGTTTCATTCTTGTTTCTACATATGGATGTCCAGTTTTCCCAACACCATTTACTGAATATATATTCTGTTCCCCAATGTCTGTTCCTGGTGCCTTGTCAAAGATCATTTGGCTGTAAGTTTGTGGGTTGATTTCTGGGCTCTCTATTCTGTTCCATTGGTCTGAATGTCTGTTTTTATGCCAACACCATGCTGTTTTTGTTACTATAGCTTTGTAGTATAATTTGAAGTCAGTAGTGTTATGCCTCCGACTTCAGTTTTTTGGCTCAGGATTGCTTTGGGTATTTCAGAGTCTCTTGTTGTTCCACATGAATGTTAGGATTGCTTTTTCTATTTCTGTGAAAAAATGTCATTCATATTTTGATGGGGATTGCTTTGAATTTGTAGATCACTTTAGGTAGTACAGACCTTTTTACAATGTTAATTCTTCCAATCCA
>NW_007762098.1:5427-6370 GCF_000696425.1 Galeopterus variegatus
TATATATTAAGAACTAGCAAAGTGTCTGGCACAAAGTATGTCCTCAAAAAATATTTACTGACTGTTGAATGAATGAAAGATAATTATGAGAATCATAAATGATGCTTCACATAGAATGCTTACTCAAGTGTCTGATGCAGAGTTATTTTCCTGCAGCATAATTCATTACTTTTTCCAGCTTTGCTCTATATCTATGAAGTGGGAACAAAGAAAGCCAATAGTCAAGGAAGGAGTCAGTGGGCCTGGATTGTAAGTCAAGGCTTCAAGGGGGTAAAGGATTTTAGAATACGGAAGAAAGTAGCACTGAAGTCTGAACTTACAAAGATGCGTGTTGCACCAATGGCAAATCTGGCCCCTACAGGATGTACTTTAAAACTTTCTGACCCTCAGTTTTATATCAAAGAGTGATAATTATTACTCTACTCAAACTTTTTCTTTTTTCTTCTTATAAGTTTATCATATGGAAATAAACAAAGCCCACCCAAATGAGAACAAACAGAAGTTATTATTTGGAGTTTATTGTAGGAAGGGAGCCAGCCATCATCACTCGTGTTAAGCAGATATTCAAGTGCAGGCAGTGGAGGGAAAAAGTTTTATAGTAGAAAAAAGGGGAGGTCTTAGTTATGCTGTTATTGGAGATTATTGGCATGAGGAAACTGGAGGTGGGATAACTAGAAGCAGGACATCTTGGATGATGAGTTTGAAGAGCATATTTGACTTTCTCTGGTTGATCCTGAGTTGGAAGGGTGGCAAAAATTAGGACAGCTGGCCTATATATAATGAATTCTGACCATTCTAGGCAGATTTGCTGCAGAGAATGTGTCTGGTTTCCTGGGATGTTTGCTCTAGATGTCAAAATTGTATTGTCACACATGATCTGGTCATTATCCATTTGTATATTCAGTCTGTCAGTGGAATTACTGAAGTCATTTAGAGGAAGAAG
>NW_007762099.1:0-221 GCF_000696425.1 Galeopterus variegatus
TTTGCTGTTCTTGTTGCCTGTGCTTTTGGGGTCTTATTCATGAAGCCTTTGCCCAATCCAATTTCCAGAAGTCTTTCCCCTTTGTTTTCTTCTAGGAGTTTTAAGGGTTCAAGTCTTATACTTAAGTCTGTAATCCATATGTAATTTACTTTGCTATATAATGAGAGGTATGGGTCTAGTTTCATTCTTCTACATATGGATATCCAGGTTTCCCTGCAGCA
>NW_007762099.1:5717-6370 GCF_000696425.1 Galeopterus variegatus
ATTGACTGTCCTACCACCAGTGTAGAAGAGTTGCCTTTTCTCTACATCCTCTCCAGCATTTCCTGTTTTCAGTAATTTTGATAATAGCCAGTCTATCTTTTGTGAAATGATATCTCAACGTTGTTTTGATTTGCATTTCCCTGATGCTTAGTGATGTTGAGCATTCTTTTATGTGTCTGTTGACCATTTATATGTCTTCCTTTGAAAAATGTCCATTCAACTCCTTAGCCCATTTTTTTCATTGGATTATTAGGTTTTTTGTTTTTATTTATTTATTTATTTTTTCTTGTGAAGTTGTTTGAGTTCCTTGTATATTCTGGATATTAATCTCTTGTTGGATGTGCAGTTTGCAAACATATTCTCCCATTCTGTAATATGTCTTTTTGCTCTGTTTTACTGTTTCTTTGCTCTCCAGAAAGTTCTCAGTTTGATATAATCCAACTTATTTTTTGCTGTTCTTGTTGCCTGTGCTTTTGGGGTCTTATTCATGAAGCCTTTGCCCAATCTAACTTCCAGAAGTGTTTCCCCTTTGTTTTCTTCTAGGAGTTTAAAGGGTTCAAGTCTTATACTTAAGTCTGTAATCCATATGTAATTTACTTTGCTATATGATGAGAGGTATGGGTCTAGTTTCATTCTTCTACATATGGATATCC
>NW_007762100.1:0-1069 GCF_000696425.1 Galeopterus variegatus
TCACTTGGTAGAGCAAGATGCTGATAATACCAAGGTCAAGGGTTTGGATACCCATATCAGCTAGCCGCCAAAACAAAACAAAAACAAAAAAATCACAAACAAGTCTTCAACAAATATTTTTATTATATTTAAATCCTACATAGTATTTCACAGTGTAGAGTACAGTATTGACTCACTTTAGTAGATGAACTGTATGAAAGAATGCTGTTTTTAATTGGTGTTATTCTCAATAGAAGTCTCATCAGATCATCGTGGAATCTCAGGGAAAAAAGAAAAAAGAGAAATAATGATTGCAATTCTGCTTCTCAGTAACCATTCATTCATTCACGCATTCATTCAATAAATACTTTGTATTAAGGGCTCTATTAGGTGATGGGTATGTAAGAAAGAGGAAAAAGACCTTTATAGAGCTTAATATCTAGATGAGACATCTAGACAAGTGGAAGACAAACAATATTGGCATAATGAGCTAAATGAGCCCCGTAAAGGGGATGGCAGGATGCTATGGCAGTGTGTAACAGGGACAGCAGTATGGTCAAGGTTCAGGGAAAGGCTGAAACCTAAATGAAACAGAGGAATTTATTGAAGAATAATGGGAGAAAGTGTTACTGGCAAAGGGATCAACAGGTCCTTTTATTTTTAAGTAAGAAACAGAAAA
Source organism: Galeopterus variegatus (assembly GCF_000696425.1). Lineage (NCBI taxonomy): Eukaryota > Metazoa > Chordata > Mammalia > Dermoptera > Cynocephalidae > Galeopterus > Galeopterus variegatus. The sequence goes on from NW_007762100.1 coordinate 659, forward strand.
GAGACTGTGATAATATGCAAAAATCTTGACTATATTTCTGAATTTTTCTTTAGTATAGATTCCGCCAATGCAATTACTGCATCAAGGAACAGAAGCATTTTTATGGCTCTTGATGCAAATCGTCAGGGAGTTCTCTGGAAAAGTGGTATTCAGTTGACCACCTGCTTGGGGTATATAGACATATGTATTCTGCAGAGTGCTTGGGAACATGAAGAACTCTAAATTTAATAGGTGAAAATCACATCTCATTGTTCTGTTTTGCAGCCCTGTGATTATTTGTGATGCTGAAGACTCTCATATACTTATTAGTTATTTGTATTTGTTCTTTACTGCACTGTTTCTTCACGTCTTTTGAGCATTTTTCTATTTGCATCTTAGTGATCTTTCTATAATTTTTTAACATTAATATTT
>NW_007762100.1:2923-3728 GCF_000696425.1 Galeopterus variegatus
TTTTTGAATGACTGCATTCACTATAATGTCAGCATCGATAAAAATAACTTTTTAAACTGTGTGTACAGTTGGAGTTCTAAAAAAAGGTTGATGATCAATTAAATAGATGGCTGTTGCAAAAGTAATCATTTAAATGCTATGTGAATGGGTTCTGTCAAAGCTTTGCATGAAATATGCCATTTAAGTTTATGTGAAATTAACTCAAGGAGGTTTAATTAATCAGCAGGTATTTATTGCACACCTACTGTGTGTCTAACACTGATGAGTATGTGAGAGCCATTGCCCTCAAGGGGACAAAGACAATATTTATGAAACATCTTGAGGTTAATTGTGTGCTAAATTCCAGGCACTGAACTCTGGACAATAGGAGGAATCCTGAGGAGGAAAAAGCAGTGAAACCTTTGTACAGGCAGCCTAAAGAGCATGCAATTATTTATTCTGATATATGTCCTTCCAAAGGGATTCTATAAACTGATAGCAGTGGTTGCCTCTGGAGAAAGGATCTAGGTGGGGGGGACTTACTTTTTACTGTGTATTTCCAATTAGGTTGTTTGGACTTCTTTCCTTGTGTATATATTTCCTACTGACTAAATAAAATATGTTGTTCTGTCATTAAAGTGCATAGCTCAAGGAGCTACTCAAAGAAAATGCATCAGAGTCACCGAGAGGAAGCTATGAAAAAGGAGGAAGGGGTAGGGCTAGGGCGAGGCAGAGGATACCAGGGAGACCATTTTGGAGCTCAGATAATGTTGGGGAGTAACAGTGGAGGAGTGGGGCCAGACTTTGTACAGAAAGGGGGAGGAGA
>NW_007762100.1:5666-6369 GCF_000696425.1 Galeopterus variegatus
AAGGTGGGGCGCTGCTGTTTTCCCTACTTAGAAAAATAGGAGTTTGCCCATGATCATGCTGTTCTGGGATTTCAACCCTGGCAGCCTTACTCTGGACACTGCTCTTAAAAAACCAAGGAAATAAGTACTACGGTAATGGTAGCAGAGCTCTTGTGTGATGCTTCCACCTACTCTGTTTTGGACTTGAGATGAGTTAGATCCATTCATATTAAACCCCTGGAGGAAATAGGGCAGGAGGACCCCCTAGAGCCAAGAAAAGAGGGGAGCAAGGCTATTATTTTCTTCCCCAAACAAATGAGAAAACAAAGTCCCAGGAGTTAAATGAGCTCTCCACAATAAAATTCTGAGTATTTTCTTTCTACAGTTCTAGTGTTGACAAGGTTCTACAGGACGAAAGCAAGAGAAGAGAAAATAACTATGCCTAGAGTTCTAGCCTAGGAGACTAGCAGGTTGGTGGCCACACTTTCAGAAATGAGATAGTTGAAACAGAACTCTGCAGGGAAGAATTTGTTAAATTCTGCTTTGCATGTGTGGCATTTTAGATAACGGTGGCACTTTCAGCCGTGTTGACGTTCTCCGTGCAAATAGAAATTCGGCACCGGCACAAGTGCAGCTCTTACTGTTCAAAAAATATTATTTTTTAAAAAAAATCAGACTTCTTCATGTTTGAAAAATGATGTTTTACCTGTAGTTGACAGGTAAA
>NW_007762101.1:0-808 GCF_000696425.1 Galeopterus variegatus
ATGTGAAATGTAAAATGATTAAATGGATAGATCAAAGGCATACAGAAATCAGGATATAAACAGGGGCTACAGGTGAGGCATCCTGATCTTCATTTCGGAGCTGGTTCATCTAGCATGTGTTGTAGAAATTACATTGCAGAGATTTTCTAGACTAAGAAAATTACACTGCAAAAGAATACCCTAGTCTTAGGTATAGGGGTCAAGAGATATAAAGAAGGTGAGATTGTACAGAATGAAACAATGATAAACTGTATCATGAAAGAAAAATTTTAGGAGTGCACATGTTCGAGACACTGGGTCTTTGACTGGAATCAAATTACGTGAAAAGTCAGGCTACTGAATCCAGAGAGGAAGTAAATATCAAGACTCCACGGAAGAAAACTAATTATCCCCTCAGTATGTAAAGTCATCTTTGATACATCACCCACCCAGCAGCACTGGAGTTGTCTGTATCCAAATACGAAGATGATGAAAATATTCTTCCCCATGATGGAGGCATTCAGTGTATACAACAACCAAACCACAGGTCACATGGCTCTTTCTCTAAACGAAAATACCATTCCTATTGACAGCTCAACTGTGTACAGGTATGGTTCTAGTTTATTTTGACCAGCATGCATGAAAGAAAAAATATCTGTGGGTTGTGGGACTTACTTTCACATGCTCTGCTTCTGTATTCAAGACCTTAATTGTCCCAGCGAAGATTGTAGAGGACTCCAACAAGGAGGCCAAATATGCTTAAGACTCGAAGGAGTGTTACAAAAATGATGCACAAACAAATCTGGGGAGAAAAAGGTTTTGGCTTTTT
>NW_007762101.1:5638-6369 GCF_000696425.1 Galeopterus variegatus
TCCATTAGATGCTTGGCAAAAAAGGAAAGTAGTTGGAGTTGGACAAATACTGAGAAGAGAAAGCAAGTCACACTTTTACACAAGGGGGGCTAAATAGAACTGACTCTTAGTTCATTGTTCAACACTGGCTTTGAACATCACTTGCTTGCCTAACCCTGTACTAAGAGGTTTCTGTTGTCTTGCTTTTATAGACAAATAGAGCAGATATTCTCACAGGTTTCCCTTAGTTATTTGACTTCAATGAAAATCACTAATTTTCATTAGTGAAAAAAGAGAGTAAAAGATCCCACAAATTAGTTAAAGCTGAAAAGAGTCTTCCTGGTAGTAATGTTTAGATATAATGCACGTTACCTGACGCAAAGTCCATTCACCCTGAAATAAGAATAGAAACCCAGTTATATTTAGCTGAAAGTTGAGCCCAAATTAATATGGAGATGGTATTAACTGAAGGTGTGTTAATATCACATGGCACATATATTTCCTCCTTCATTTGGCATTCCAAACTCAGGTGATATTTCTATTTTTATCTACCATGAGTCCAAAAAGGAAAAAGAAAATGAATATTTAGATATCAATTATTTTGAAAACAAGACAATGGCCTTTGGAAATAGCTAGCAAACTGGATGGGTTAAAAATAATTGGCTAAGATATCAGTGAAAGAGATTTAAGTATTAACATCCTATTTTAAGAAAAGTCCTGCTGTAAAACACAGGGCATGATAACAAATGCTA
>NW_007762102.1:0-474 GCF_000696425.1 Galeopterus variegatus
GGGGGGTCCAGATTTTGCTGGGAAGAGGCCATGGCATTCCCTGTGACCCCCACAGCTTGGGAAACACTGGGGATAAGGCCTGAGCTTCTGCCATGGGGCTTGTACCCTGACTCCCAGCCCCTACCCCCAAGCAGCTAACAGTTGCTTCGGGGGTCCACACAGTAACCCCTGCATGAACTGGGCCTCGGGGTCACTCTCTCTGAGGCTGCCTTTGACCTCAGCTTAGGGTGGGTCAGGGACCCCAGTGGGGCCACCTCCCCATGCCAGAGGTTCCAGGCTCCTGAGACCCAAGAGGGATGGGGAGAGGCCAGTGTTGAGGTGTGGGGGGCACCCATGCAGGAGAGGGTGCCTCTTGGTGGTCAGCGCTCTGAGCCCCTCCCTGGGGGCCACCGGGGCCTGTGAAAGCCTGTGTAGGAGGCCACCCTGCCCTGCTCCCCAGTACTTTGCCAGGAAGCCACGCTGCTCAGCCAGCGA
>NW_007762102.1:6147-6369 GCF_000696425.1 Galeopterus variegatus
GCCTTCCAAGCTCAGTAGAGGGACCCCCAGAGAGAGCCTGCAAAAGAGCTCCGCCCTGTCACCCCAGGGAGTTAGCATACCCAGAAGGGACCAGAGGCAGCCTTGGGAGGGCAGATGACACGTTGCCACCATCACCACCATCACCACCCCTGCCTTGGCACCCCAGGCCAGAGTGTAAACCAGGCTGGCACTTACAGTTGATTTTGAACTGGGCGGGGTCCT
>NW_007762103.1:0-243 GCF_000696425.1 Galeopterus variegatus
ACCACAGGACCCTGTAGAGAGAAGGCCCTCACCAGATGCACCACCTGGACCACGGACTTCCTGCCTCCAAAACTGTAAGAAATAAATGTCATTTTTTTTGAAATAAATTACCCAGTTTCAGGTATTTTGTTATAAGCAACAGAAAACAGAATAATTCGGTAGTTTTTAAAAACCGGGAGAATCAGGCACTGCCCCAGACCACTTAAATCAGTACCTCTGAGGGTGGGGACCAAAGATCAGGTG
>NW_007762103.1:5139-6369 GCF_000696425.1 Galeopterus variegatus
CTGTAACTTTTATAATTATAGTAAACAAGCCTTGGGGAGGGGTTTTGCAACTCAGTAAATACCTGTTTCCTCTCTTATTTCAGTCTATTTTGTCAGGGCAGCCCATGGGGTAATCATTTGCCCTGTGGGGTCTCATGACTGAGGAGTGGGAAAGTAACAAATTGTCCTCTGCAGGGAAAATGGAGTCAGTTTGGTTCACAGGCCTAGCCTTATTCTGTTTCAATATGAACTCTAGAAAATAATCTCACATTTAGGAGAAATTTCTATTTTTTTCAAAGCCAGATCTAGGAATATATTGATCCAGTCAGTTTGGGGAAAACACCAGAGATCCTGGGGCAGCTAATTAAATCTCTATAGGAAATTCTATTCAGCCAATGGTTTGTTCAACTGTTTGTGGGTTTTGTCATTCTGTAATACCTCTCCCTATATTATCCCATTTTTCTAAGTATCTTAAAACTATCCTGAGAAAACTGATAAACGTCCAAATGTTTACATTTAAGTGTTGTGCCAATATGTCTAGGTAGGAGAAACCAAGAAGAATTTATTCAACAAGTGATTATTGGGTGCCTGTGTGCCAGTCACCCGTGCAGACACTTGAGGTACAGCAGTGAACAAACAGATACAGACCTTGCTTGTGTGGCACCTAAGAAAAGAGTCAATCAATAACCAAACCAGTAAACACATAATAGGCAATGGGAATGCCAGGTGGTGGGAGGTGCTAAAAAGAAAAATTAAGGGTAGAAGGTAGTCAAAGTGCTATGTTAGATACAGAGGTCAGAGAAGATGTCACCAATGAAACGATATTGAGTGGAAACTCAAGGAAGGGAGGAAAAAAGCCTTGATCATGTCAGGGGTCCAGGCCCAGAGAACAACAGGAGTACCAGTCCCCGAAGTGGGAATTGCCTGGCATGTTTCTGCCAGTGCAGCTGGAGAACAGGGAGCTGCTGGGGAGCGGGGCATGGGCTGGGTGCAAGAAGGCAGGAGATGAAGTCCCAAAGAGATGAGCTGGAGAACAGGGAGCTGCTGGGGAGCAGGGCATGGGCTGGGTGCAAGAAGGCAGGAGATGAAGTCCCAAAGAGATGAGAATAAACAAGAATGTCACATGCTGTAGTGAATGGGTCTCTACTATTCAAAGTCATAGCGAACCTAAATATCAGCAAACAGGGTCCCAGTCTCTTCAGCCATCCTTTCAGAGAATCCTAGAGAAAGGTGGGCAGGATAATAGATCAA
>NW_007762104.1:0-271 GCF_000696425.1 Galeopterus variegatus
GGTGTTCCATCACAGCTACTGCAGTAGCCCCCACCACCACAAGGGTGGCCTGCCACCATTGCTGCTGAAAGTGTGGCCCACTGCCACAGCAGCAACCATTGCTACTGTGCAGGCAGCCTGCCACCCAACCTATATTGACACCAGGAGTGTCAACAGTGAAGACCAAGGAAAGAGGTGAGCAAATGCAGACCCAAGACCCAGCAGCCCAACTCACAGGGGCAGTTATGCTTTCCTCTGTGGTATTATGCCTGGGGGTGGGAGGTATGTGTGC
>NW_007762104.1:5037-6369 GCF_000696425.1 Galeopterus variegatus
CCTACTCAGAGGTCCCTTTGAAAACATGTTTATGTGGAAAGTTTTATGCTCTACTGTAATCTACATATTTCAGCTCTTGCAAGCTAGCAGAACATCCTGTGTGTCTAGCTGGCCCGGGGGTGGGGGGCGGGCAAGGTGTGTCTTGCTGTAACAGCTTCTAAGATGGCTTCACTGTTGCTAAATTAGAGCAAGCCCGTTTACAGAAGCAGATAGTGCAGGTTAGAAGTTTTCAATAGTAATTACTAAATTCATTTAATTTTATAACTGAGAGAAGCTTTACTTCCTCCAATGTTTTCTCTTCCTGAGACAAAAAACAAAAATGAGATATAGAATTCCAGTCCCTCCCTGGGATGAAAAATTTAATTAGGCAATACAGGACCAAAAAGCTGAATAATGAATTATACTGATATACATAAATCTTACATTATGAGTATTATATACTTATTCCATAAAATTTTTCTCACCTTCTTTTCAGCAAAACCACTAAATGTGTTATTTTAATCAAGATTTACACATAATTTGTGTTTTATTGACAGAAATGCCAAATTACATAAACTGTTCTGATTTGTTGAATTTTAAAAGATCTTACTCTGCAGAATCAGTAGCAATTCAATTGTCAATACCATTTCTTAAAACAATATTTACATTGAGAAACAAAGCTTGAGTTTGACATATTATTTCCAAACATTGTAATTAGGTAGCTGAAGATTATTACCAGTTAAAATTACAAAATATTTTACTGTTATTATACAATTGTAATATCTCCTATCTTACTGCTAATACTCCCTTAGAGCAACATCTAGGTCCATAAAATATATTAAATGTATATTTATTTCAAATTTTTCAATGCTTGGATAGCATAAACAAACCCCAAAACAACAAAATTCTGCTCAGTTTATTTAAATCTGTCACCAATGGAAATGATAATATTATCTACAGTGGTCAGCGCTACAATGTATAGAAATTACGTTGAGGAATATTAGTACAAAACTCATTTATAGTCAAGCAAATATTTTTGCTTCCCTGTTCTTAGTTTCTTATGTTTTTATTAGAATGACATTTTGGTTCCATATTTTGCATATTTTTCTTTGATTTTAAAAAATCAATTTTCTCAAACAAATTTTAAAAAACAATGATAATTTTTTTTGGAAATGAAACAGCACAGATAGATCTTTTGGGAATTTTGTAAAATTTTCTAATATTTTTAATAGCAAGCAACTGTTCATAACCACAGAACTGTGGATAATTAAACAAATTAATTTTGTTTAAACGAAAGACTACAATTTGCTATTTATTTCAAGATCTCTTGTTTTGCTCACATTTACTATTGCA
>NW_007762105.1:0-6369 GCF_000696425.1 Galeopterus variegatus
GAAATAGCCACCATGGAGAGAAGGGGAGGTCAGAGAACAAAGGGCCTGACTCAGAATGTGTCGGGGTAGCACTGGTCTAATGGATTTTAGCACAATGGAAACCCATGTTTTCATGGCAATGAATACACCAGATAATTTCCTGTATCAAAAGGCCAGAGTCAGAAAAAAGTAAAAAAAAAAAAAGAAGGACGTTGGATCCAACATATAATAACCAAAAATAGGTAAAGAAAGTCAGTCAACTGCAAACCCAGCTATTCAAGGAAGATATTTACAGAGAATGGGGAGAGCCCAGAGGACACAGTGAAGAGGCACAAAGCATCCTTTCCAGGGACAGGACTGGGCCCTAATGAAATATTAAAGCAGGTGCCTGATGGGAATATGTAACTACTCAGACCAGTGCCCTCAGGGTGCTGCCCCTTCTCACCAACCCTGTCTGAAGAAAGTGCACATCCATGCCTGTCTGTTCACTGTAAGCTGGATGTGTGTTAAAAAGATGACAGGACACTGGAGCTTATTTAGTTTGGCTTTCTGTCAACTGCACAGTGGCAAAATATTTCTAAGGCTCTTGAGAGGGGCAAAGTATATTTTGCATGCAGTAGAAATTTATGGTCAGAGAGCAGACTGTGGTCTATTAAACAGTGCTGTAAAGTCTTGCTATTCCTCTTATTGACAGGTGGAATCTAATTGCCTTCCCCTTGAATCAAGGCCGGCTTTAGTGATGTGCCTGACTACAAGAATACATTGGAAGAGATGCTTTGGTATCTGAGTGGAGATAACAGGAATCCTTGCAGCTTCTGCCTGGGCCTCTTGGACACTTGTTCTGGCAGAAGCCAGAGAAACCTGACTACTCTGAGAATGCCACTCTGTGAGGAAGTCCAACATGGCCACAAGAGAGGGCTGGATGTCTGCTCAGTGTTCCCAGCCACTAATTTTTCCAGCTCAGAGAAAAGACATTGTGTAGCAGCGAACCCACACCACTCTGTCTCGTTTACTAACTCGAAATATTGTGACATGTAATCAGATGTTCTTATTTTAAGCCATGAAGTTTTGTGACACTTTCTTGCACAGCAGATCACTGGAATGCCAAAAAAGTTATTAGAGACCTTAGGTAGTACTTTGATTCTAATCATGCAGACTGTAGGTTCACACTGAATATTAGATTTAAAACAAAGAATGAAAGCATCTAGAACTACAATTGTGAATGTAAATGTTCAGTTAACTAGTTTGTCAATTTTTATTAACTAGCTGTTAGCTACAGTTCTACTTTAAAAACATACTGATGACTAACACGCACACCCATTTTTCTCATGCACTTTTAAGTAATTACCTGAAGTAGGAGAAGAATAAAACACAATCTGTAAGAAAGTTTAAAAACATGATGGGTTGTATTGAACTGCAAACAGATAACTGAATATTAATAAAAACTACAAATAGAATCACTGATGTATATTTATAGAAGCAAAAAGTAGACATTATGAAAATTTGTGCTTTCTGTTTTTATTATTTCATGTCTTTTTACTGACTGTTGTTCAAACATGTCCCAGTCACTCCTGAAGGCTTTCTCCCCATGGACACCTAAGGATGTCACCACAGGTGCTGGCTAGAAGCACAGCTCACTAGGGATTGAACCTCATAGCCCAGCAAACATTACCTTCAGGATTTTACAAGAATGATATTTCCAGCGGAACAAAGTTAATGTCTTTATGAGTACAAACATCTCTCCCTATACTGGCAGTGCATATAGAAATTAGAATAAAATGAAAAGACCAAACAAACAAAAGTGGCAGGAAGTAACACAAGATAAAATTAGACCCAAGAAACAGGGAGGAGTCCAGGGGAAATTTCACTTTGGTGGCTTGTGTCAGTGGTTGGGTGGTAGTGATAACACATATAACAGAAGAAGGGGAAGTGTTATATTTTAGATTTGCTGACCTTGAGGTGATATTTTGGGTTTTTTTCCCTGGCAGCTGGCTGGTGCAGAGATCTGAACCCTTGGCCTAGGTGTTAAAACAACATGATCTAAACAACTGAGCTAACAAGCCAGCCCCTTGAGGTGCATTTTGAATAGCTACAAATGAGCATTCAACAAGTTCAACCTACGGTCAAAGACTAGGGAGGAAGTACCACCTGGAGAGAAAGAGGAGTGTAAAGTACAGAGGACTGAATCAGTGAGAAAGAATTTCACATGAGAAGAACAGGGCCCAGGATGAAGCACTTCGATAAGCTATGTTTTAAAGAAGAAATTGGAAGAATTCAGGAGAAAAGAGAAATAACCATCAGTGAAGTCATGAGAGAAACTAATAAACTAACACAGAGGAATTTCCAGGAGAATATCGTGAACAGTAGTTCAAAATGTAGCAGAAGACTCGTTAGAAAAAGACTAGAGAATAGTCATTGGATTTGACTGTAATTTAGGTTATAATTCTAGGTTTTGCATGGGAATCTAGTACAGCCTTCCAAAGCCATGTGGAACTAGATTTATTTTAGAAACTTTATAAAAAGCTTACTAAGCAACTTGTGCCTTAGAACTAGGTTACAATTTCCACTGCAGAAAGTGAGAAATGTTTATTTCCAGGTGAACAGTGAAAAACTTTCTAACATTGATGGTGTTGCAGAATTTGGTGCCACCAAGTCTTCACATCCCAAGAGAATTAGGCAGATTCTCTTCTCAGGTTCCATTCCAATCATGTAAACAAGGTGTCTGCCTTTCTTCCATGACATCACAAAGACCAGACAAAAATTTTTATTTTTTTTCAACTTGGATGACTCTGAGGTCTTAGAAACTGCTGTATCTACATGCCAACTTTATCTTATGAATGTACATTTCTTTCAAGTTGAGTTTTTCTCGTCTATACTCTTCAATTTTAATTTATGCATGCCACAAAGCTCAGATAATTTTAAAAACTGAGTAATAAATAATAAAAAAACTCACCAGAGATTTATTAATCTTTTGTTGCTCTTGTAAACCCACAGCACACTCTGGCAGCATAGCTGGGAGAAAAGAGAATGGAACGGACTAAAGAGAGAACTGTTGTGGCTTGGTTCTACATTCTCCTTCCAAAACTCTCTATTTATTAGCTGAAAAAGAGAAAGAAACAAAAAGCCTTCCTGTGAGAGAACAGTCCTTCATGCCTCAATAAGGGGCAACAAGACCTCGTTAAAGATGCAGCTACAAGAACATTATTAGGTACACATTACACATACAATTTATTTTTGGGTCAATGAAAACATACATAGCCTACTGACTTAGCACAACTCAATATTACCTAAACATTTAACTTAACACCTGAAACCAAAGAAAACACACTGTGACATCACTAGAATGTTGTAGAAATCGTTTGGCTGTATTAACTGTTACCCTATTAATATATTAAGTTCACACATGACTCCAGAGAAGTGTTTCCATTACAACACATCTTCCTTTTATGTATGTAAATACCTGGATAGTGTGCATCTTGTAACCCAGCACACGTTGCCCATGATTATATAGGTAAACAAAATACATATAATGTATATTTCTTCTGGTACACTGACCTCCCTGTACCCAAGCCCTCATATAGCATGTTCTGACAATAAACTAGTCTTTGTCATGTGACCTGCTTCGGACACTGGCATGTTAGAAAATGTCATGCAATCATACGTTTGTAAAGTACTGGCCATTGGTACTTGCCTCTTAAACTGAGTCATATTGTGAAGAAAGCTGGGGAGACACAGGGCCCAGCCAAGTCTTTGTCATGTGACCTGCTTTGGACACTGGCACGTTAGAAAATGTCATGCAAACATACGTTTGTAAAGTACTGGCCATTGGTGCTTGCCTCTTAAACTGAGTCATATTGTGAAGAAAGCTGGGGAGATACAGGGCCCAGCCAAGGGTCAGCACAAACCACAGGACATGTGAGTGAAGCCATCTTTAACCAAACAGCCTCAGTCAAGTTACAAGGTGACTAAATCCACACGTGTAATCAAGGGAACACTAGAATGAGAACTGCCCTGCTAAATGCACCCCAAGATGGGGATCTATAGAACTTCAAAAAAAAAAAAAAAAATAGATGGCTGGGTTGTTTAAGCCATTGATGTTTGACTTGTTTCTTACATAGCAAATACTGAATGATACATCTAAGTCCCCAAAACTCAAAACATATTTAACAAAATTATGTGGAGGAGAAAGTCTTAAATTACAAGTCAAATACATTCAATATACCTTCACAACCACAGGTAGAAGTTTTGAAAGATCACAATGAATGTTAACCACGTGTATTTCAGTGAAGTTTCTAGCCCTAATAGAGGCTATGGGATTCATAAAACACAATTATTTGCACATCAGTAAACTAAGTTGTAAGTTTTGTTTTGTATTTTTTTTTACATCACAAGTTGTTTACTTTAAAAACATACAACATAAAAAGTGTGTTATAAGTGAGTAATGCACTGTACGAGGGTACTTTCAAAAGTTTGGGGGGAAATAGAATGAAAAGAGAACAGAAATCCTTCCATGAAATTTTGAAGCACACTAGCATTTTAATTACATTACATTTAAGAAATTGATTTTGAGTAGAAGGGAAGTGCAGTCTAATTTTCCCATTTTAAATAATGTAAAATTGCCTCCAATATATTCCTGCAAAAGTTCTGATTTTAAAGAATAGGTTACTGACATTAAGTAAGAAATACTTACATTATTTACCCTTTGAGGTGACATAATCCAAACTACTGGAGTTAAAAAAGGATAGAGATGTTTGAAGCAATGTATGTTAAAGCAATGTTGGCTCTAAGTTGACTTTAGCATTACAAAAATAGTCTCAAAAATGAACAAACACTTGTTTGGACTTAAATGTGGCAAAATGGAAAATGCTAGCCCAAAAGTCAGGATGTCTAAGATCAACAAATCATGTGATCCTGGGCAAGTCACATTTCCTCATACCCAATTATTTTCACTTTTCTTACAAGGTAGAAATATGGGGAAAACCATTCCTGAATGACCAGAAAAGAACTATGAAGATACAGAACCATAAGCATGTCTCTAGATGCCAAATTTGGCCATAGGCTGGGTTTGAGAGAGCTCAGACACTAGGAACAATGAGGGAAGACTGAAAGAATGGGAGTGTGTTCAGAGAGCACTGCAGACAGATCCTCTCAGCTGTGACAGGTTATTCCTGCACCCCACGGAACACCTTCAAACCCTCTTCAATAAGTAACACCCCCTGGGTCCTTGCCTCTCTTTCTCAGTCTAATTCACTTCTCCCTTCTGAAAGTTGGCCCAAACCTTCCGATACCATCCAGTCTCACATACCCATTGAATGAGGTATTATCAGCCAACTCTGGTGCACTCTAAGCACTAGACACAATCACTGTTTTGACTGTACAAAGCTCGGATCCTCACCTTTCTGGGACTCTTTTGCCTCTGCCCTGAAGCAGTACTGAGAGGGTTCTGGCCACAATGATGCCCCCCCCTCCCAGGTGGGATTCATATTCACAGGACACTGTCCTTCAACGTTTGTCACACCCCTTTCACTCCAAAGAAAATGGGGCCAACATCCAGTGCCCCAATCTCCCTCCTAGAAGTCACTGTCCTAGAAACAAGGTTGTGTAGCAACTTCTGTAAACTCAAACCAGNTTGAATGAGGTATTATCAGCCAACTCTGGTGCACTCTAAGCACTAGACACAATCACTGTTTAGACTGTACAAAGCTCGGATCCTCACCTTTCTGGGACTCTTTTGCCTCTGCCCTGAAGCAGTACTGAGAGGGTTCTGGCCACAATGATGCCCCCGCCTCCCAGGTGGGATTCATATTCACAGGACACTGTCCTTCAACGTTTGTCACACCCCTTTCACTCCAAAGAAAATGGGGCCAACATCCAGTGGCCCAATCTCCTAGAAGTCACTGTCCTAGAAACAAGGTTGTGTAGCAACTTCTGTAAACTCAAACCAGGAGCGCTAGGCAGGCTGCACAGGGCAGGAGGGACCAGAAACGTGACCTGCTGAAGAGACACCGAGACACCCCACGTCCACAGCAGCCACAGAGTGACAGTCTGCACACACCTCACAGTCCCCAGATTCAGCCCTGGGATCTGGGGCGTTACACTAATCTCCACACGCTCACGTTACAGATGGTGAAGTGAACGTCCCATAGGTCGGTACCAGGTTCCTGATGGCGGAGCTGGAACGTGACCTCCCCACACCTCCCAGGCTCACTGTCTTCACACACCCCCACCCACGTTCTTGTCACCACCTGGGACCTGAGACCCCGTCGTGGGACATCTGGAACCGGCTTCTGCACACCCAGCAGTGCCGTCCTCTGATGGAATCGTCTGGAAAGCGCGGCCCGGGTGCCCCTTCCCCGGCCTGGCCCAGGTCCGCGCTCGCGCCGCACGTCA
>NW_007762106.1:0-314 GCF_000696425.1 Galeopterus variegatus
AACACCATGGACATGCCTCCAAAGTGATGGACAGGCCTCCAACGTGATGGACAGGCCTCCACCTCCATGGACATGTCTCCAACTCCATGGACATGCCTCCAACACCATGGACATGCCTCCAACTCCATGGACAGGCCTCCAACACCATGAACATGCCTCCAACACCATGGACATATCTCCAACATGCTGGACAGGCCTCCAGCACCATGGGGCCAAAAGTAAGTGGTCTATAGCAATAATCACTTATCTGTTCACAGCCCTGTATGTTGGTCATTGAACATGTCTCGGCCAAGATAGTTCGTCTCTGCTCCACA
>NW_007762106.1:5917-6369 GCF_000696425.1 Galeopterus variegatus
TCCATGGACATGTCTCCAACTCCATGGACATGTCTCCAACTCCATGGACATGCCTCCAACGGGATGGACATGTCTCCAACACCATGGACATGTCTCCAACACCATGGACATGTCTCCAACACCATGGACATGCCTCCAAAGTGATGGACATGCCTCCAACGTGATGGACAGGCCTCCAACATGATGGACAGGCCTCCAACTCCATGGACATGCCTCCAAAGTGATGGACATGTCTCCAACTCCATGGACATGTCTCCAACACCATGGACAGGCCTCCAACATGATGGACATGCCTCCAACACCATGGACATGCCTCCAACACCATGGACAGGCCTCCAACATGATGGACAGGCCTCCAACATGATGGACAGGCCTCCAACTCCATGGACATGCCTCCAACATGATGGACATGTCTCCAACACCATGGACAGGCCTCCAACACCATGGACATG
>NW_007762107.1:0-509 GCF_000696425.1 Galeopterus variegatus
AACGGAGGATATTCTTTTAAGTCAGAGGTTTATATTGAGTCATTTATATTGTCCAGTAAAGGATAAAGAAAGTATTTAGTAAGTTCCTTAGTCATTTTAGTTAAAATATTTTTAATTATTTACTTTAGAAGCCCAAAGAAGTTGTACATTCTTGATTCACAGAAGACTTTGAACACAATTTCTAAATACTATTTATTACATTTGAGAACTTAAAACATTTTTCCGACATTAATTTTTATCAATAAAGGCCCAAGTAGAACTTGATGGCACACTCAAACTAAGATAATTCATGAGGGACAAGGCATTTTTAAAGGGGCGATATAAAAGTATTGGTCAGGGAAGAGAGAAATCCCAAGAGATGGTGCAGTGACTTGGGGCTAATAGCATGAATTGGCCACCTCTAGGACCAAGGGGAAGAGTGGAGATTGGAAAAAGAAAATCATGTGTTTTGAGGAGAGCTGTAACCTGTGGAGAGACATGGCCACCCTGAGGCAACCCAACTGCACTCT
>NW_007762107.1:6089-6369 GCF_000696425.1 Galeopterus variegatus
TTGTTGAACACTGGGCATTTGAATATAATGATATGGTAACTCTGAAAATCAGATTTTCCCCTTTACCCAGGGTTTGCTTTTTGTTTGTTTTTGTTTGTTTATTTTTTTAAAAAATTGCTGTAGGTTGTCTCTGTAATCAGCCTGGGGAGAAAACTTAAGGTCTTCTGAGTTTTTTTCTGAGCCTGTACCTTTCCATGAGCATGTGTGGTCAATTCTAAGTTTCCCCATTGTGTTTGAATTTCCTGGTCTTTAATTTCTGGCTTTCAAAATGGAAAAAAAG
>NW_007762108.1:0-763 GCF_000696425.1 Galeopterus variegatus
TTTTTCTTCAGTTAATCATGTAAGAAAGACTAGTTCCCAGGACCCTCAGTTCTCTAGGGATGGAGTAGATGGCTGGTGTCATCACTTACAAAAGTGTCCTGTACTTGATGGAGCTTATGTTGAGAAATAAAGTCTATATTTTTAAACTTTTATTTTGTGATATGCAGTTAAAGCCATACTTTGAGAAAAACACATTGACTTATATGCATACTTAAAGAAGTTAGAAAGGCTAAGAAGTATCTAAGTATCTCTCAGGGAGTTAGGGGATGACAGAAAATAGACCACAAAGGAATCAGAAAGAAAAATGTAAAGATAAGTACATAAATTAATGATGTGGGGGGAAAATAAAGAGAATCAAATCAAGTGAAAATTTATTTCTTTGAAGTGATTTTAAAAAACAGCCTATTGGCAAGATTGATAAAAGTAAATAAGTTAAAGAAAGCACAGATTACCGACATCAGAAATAAAAACTAAAACATCCCTGCAGCTCCTACAGATACAACAACATCAGTGAAAGAATATTTCTAACAAATTTTTGCAAGTACATTTGACAAATTGGTTGAAATAAACAAATTCCCTGAAAAACACAATTTACCAAAACTGAGGCAAGAAGATATAGAACATCTGAACAGTCTTTTTCTTTTAGAGAAATTGACATCCATAATTTAAAAATTTCTCCCCAAACAAAATCCAAAACCATACGGCTTCTCCAGTGAATTCTTCCACAAACTTAAGGAATCCCAGCAATCGTGCGTGTGCTCAT
>NW_007762108.1:6149-6369 GCF_000696425.1 Galeopterus variegatus
CTCTGTCTTGTGAGTCTGTGCCTTTCTAGCCCAGATGCACATAGAAATGCTTGGAAGATAACTAGGGCATAAACAGAGAGTGCTACCTACCCTCTTGAAAGAGGGGTGAGGCCACGGCTGAACATGAAAGGGCTCTTTCCCCGTCTCAGTCCTGGTGCTGAGGGTCTGGTCCACCCGTCCATCCGTTGCAATGATCCTAGTGATGCTGGGGAAGGGGTGG
>NW_007762109.1:0-657 GCF_000696425.1 Galeopterus variegatus
AAGGCCCTGTGACAACTTGGTGATGTGAAAAAATAATAATTCTGTTGTTAAAGCCATCCAGTCAGGGTATTTGGATATCGCAGTCTGAGCTGACAAATGCACCATCCTCACCCTCTCTGAGCAAGATCCACTTTGGGAGGAACTTCATGAACATGGGGACCAACTTAGCAGCTCTTCCTCCTGCTGTTCTGACTCTCTGGTGAGGAAGGAGGACTCAGGCTGCATCCTCAGTGTGCTTGCACTAATTGTGAGCATTTCCTTGATGCAGTTTTTAGCCGCTTTTGCTTTCTGATCAGATTTGTATAAAACTGAATGAACTGCATGGTGGTTTGAATTGGTATGAAACCAGTGCTTGGTTTGGGATGTTCATGTTTGTTGCCCACTTAAATGCCAGAGAGAGGTTGTATGGATCCCATCTCCAGGCCCCCTTCTTGTGTCCCAGGAGAGAAGGTCATCATCACCTGCAGGGGAGCCAGAGGATTAGCAACATCCTAGCCTGGCACCAGTAGAACCCCGGCCTGGCTCTGAGCCCCTGCTGGCTCATATGCACCCCTGTAAACAATGCCTACCCAGGTCAGAGTCAGTGGGTCTAAGAGAGATGTCACTGGGGCCACTGGTGGCCTACCTTCCTTTGGGGCAAGTGCACCTCCTCCTGTC
>NW_007762109.1:5996-6369 GCF_000696425.1 Galeopterus variegatus
ATATGCCCAGATTTATTTAATATTTAATGCAAAATTAGATTTTAAGACACAATTAATATCGGAAATGTTTAAAAACTTAATTATTTTCCATGGAATGTTCAAATATCTTAATAACTAAAACATGTAAATGTTTTTAGAAACTGTAGGAATTACCAAAGTAGAAGAAAAATCAAAATTGCATGTACCCCTTTTAAAGATTATTGAAATTGAATTTTCCTGTGCATCTGTGTTGAAGATTTGTATTTACCACCATTGCAAATTATCATTAGAATGTTGTGCCTTAGGTAGTCACTGCCCTTTAACATTCAACAGAGACCACGGTCATTTCTCAGGCTGGGGACATGCTCAGTGCCATCCAGTAGAACCAAGTAGC
>NW_007762110.1:0-423 GCF_000696425.1 Galeopterus variegatus
TAAAAACAGAAAAATCTCCATTGAGTTTATTTGGCGAACAAGAAGGACAAAAAGGTGCTTCGATTTCGTGAATGTATTGTTGGAATTTGCATATACACGTATGATTCAGGTACATTTATGAAATGAAGCCGTTTTTTACAAGACACATATCTACAATACCTTTTGAAGGCAGACATATCATAAAATATCACAATCACATCACTTCTTGGACTTTTGGCTAAGATCAAGCATGAAACATCACAATCACAAGAATGGCATTTTAGGTGTATTCTCTTTCAGGGTTAATGCACCATAGTTTTACTCAGTCTGTTCATGTATTTAATTGCCTCCTGTTATTATTTTTGATGCAAGAAATCTAGCCAGAGACCAGTGAATCAAAGAAATTATGTCTGGTTTGTATTCCCTCAAACGAGAACAGATCCT
>NW_007762110.1:6054-6369 GCF_000696425.1 Galeopterus variegatus
TTAAATTATAGATACAGAAAGTTTTGGTGCAACACATCCAGATTCTTGATGGATTATAACACCCCATGCCTATATGCCAATGCTGTAGTCTATAATAACTGCCTGTAACCACAGAGATGAAACACAGATTTATCTACAAAGATCTCAGCCCCCCTCACAAAGGATCCAATTATACTAAACATTTTTCTTAAAAAAAAAAAGAAAAAGATATTTTTTATTTTAATTAGAAGCATAGATAGGGAAATCTCTCAACTACTAAGAAATATTAACTTCTTCAGTTTTATTGTATCATACATGTCAATCATCTTTTTGATG
>NW_007762111.1:0-655 GCF_000696425.1 Galeopterus variegatus
GCAAGAACATTAAATCAGTTCTGATGCAATGCTGCAATCTTGCTATGAAGAATGTAGTAGAGTGGAAATTCATATTTTAAGAAGAGATTTCACTTCAAAAGAGTGATCTTAAAGCCACTTACCCCGAAAGAAATGAGTTATTTTCTCTATTTCATAGACTAAAGTTCTAGACTTTAAAAAACAGCCACCATACTTAACACAGCTCTTATAATTTGTAATCATGTATACACATTTGTTAACCCATGTCTTTATCCTCCTTGCCCACTCCCCAGCCGATGTGGCAGGAATCATAAATGCTTTATACACAGGAGTACATTCAGCATCAATCAAAGTGCTTGACACTTAGTAGGAGCTCCAAAAATGTCTTTTGGATGGATGGATAGATAAATGATTGGCCACAGTTGTAACATCTTCATCCAAATATTCCAGTTTTTTAAATTCACTGTGTATCTGTAGATCTGAAGCATTAAGGTGGTACATAAGTGAGACCAATTTCAGTCTATGACAGAACAAGTCCAGACTCCAGTCCATTGTCAACTAAAATGCTTCACCTCGCTTTACCCTAACCCTTTACAGATACACCTTCATCTTCCGCAAGAGGTTAGACCTATTTTGAAAACAAAAACTTGATTTGCAGTCCCCATCAAATCCCTTT
>NW_007762111.1:6161-6369 GCF_000696425.1 Galeopterus variegatus
GGCAGCTTAAAGCCCAAAGGGGAAAAATTGAAATCATGTGCCCTAAGGGGGGGAAAAAAAACAGAGCAATCACAAAACCTTATTAGAGGAGGGAGCTATAATAGTACTCATGTAGGTGTTTGAGTTTCCAGCCCCTTTAAGCAGTACCTAACTTGCATCCAGGCTCTGTCCTTAATAAGCAAGAGGGGATCTCCCTGAACCAAGGCCT
>NW_007762112.1:0-533 GCF_000696425.1 Galeopterus variegatus
GGAAAACTTTACTCCGTCCTTGGAGTTCAAGCCCTTGGCTCTCTGAGGTGCACCTTACGTTCTAACTTGGAGTCCAATTAGTGCTGCTTCATGAGCTCAGCTTCCAGGCCTGAGCTGGGCCAGGTGCGGGGACGGTGCTGCAGAGGGAAGCGGCCCTGCCAACCCTCGCCTGCCTTGAGAGCCCTCCTGGTTTCCCAGGTAATTGTTGGAATGCGACTCCTTTCTATGGCTCTCGATTTGCCAAATTGGGGAAGATGCATCTACTGTCCCTGGTAGGCCATTAACACTAAACCGCTGAGACAATTGCAGTGCTTTATCTGGAACTTCTCAGAAAGCTGACTTGTTCTCTAGGAGCCATCAGCTTAATGCAATTCCACTGTATTATTTTCCAATGTGATGTGGTGCACAACGGGTTTGGTCAGCACTTTAGTTTGGGAAATACATTTTCATTTGAGACTATGTCCCTGCTAGACTTCCTGTAGCATTAGTTTAGGAAGCACAAGACTCTTGGCCCAGCTGAGGGAAGGTGGCTA
>NW_007762112.1:6166-6369 GCF_000696425.1 Galeopterus variegatus
GCAGCAGGTGGCTGTCTAAGGGCTGGGAATTGAAGGGCCTCAGAAGGACTTCCTGGCCTGGATGTCCTCCTGGCTGTTGTTCTGCATTGCCTTGGCCCAAGGACCTCTCAGCCTTATGGTACAAATTCTGGAGACTGGCCCCGAGCCAAGTGTGGGCAGGGGCCTGTAGGAACACCCAGGGGCTCAAGGCCATGATGGGGTGA
>NW_007762113.1:0-611 GCF_000696425.1 Galeopterus variegatus
CTTTAAGAAACGATTGTTAGGTGCTCTTTCTGCATCTATTGAGTAGATCTTTTTTTTTTTTCCACTCGTTAATCATGTAGATTGATTTGCATATGTAGAACCATTCTGTCATTTCAGGGATAAATCCCAATTGGTCAAGGTATATGATATTTTTTACTGTGCTGTTGAATTTGGTTTGCTACTTTTTTATTGAGGATTTTAAAATCTACATGCATCAGAGAAACTGGCCTGTAGTTTTCTTTTCCTGTACTGTCTTTGTATGCTTTTGGTATTGGGACAATTCTGTCCTCATACAATGAGTTTGGAAGTGTTCTATGTTTTTAAAGAGTTTAAGAAACATTAGTATTAATTCTTCTTCAAATATTTGGTATAATTTACCCAAGAAGCCATCTGGTCTTCAGATTTTCTTTGTTGGAAAATTTTAAATTATTGCTTCAATCTCTTTATTTATTATTAATCTGTTCAGGCTTCCTATTTATTATTGATTCAATCTTTGTAGGTTGTATATTTATAGGAATTTATCCATTTCTCCTAGATTTATCCAGTTTGTGTGTAATTTTTTGTAATAGTCTTTTATGCTCTTTTTAATTTAAGAGTCATCCATTGTAATG
>NW_007762113.1:5969-6369 GCF_000696425.1 Galeopterus variegatus
TTTTTTTTTTTTTTTTTTTTTTTACTGTTTTTTTCTCTTTATCCCTTTGTGATAACACTGATATTTTTTTTCTCCTATGTGGTATGCTTTGAAGCAGCATTTACTGTAAGTCCTTTAGGGTAGTGTTAACTCACACATTAAGGGCTTTTATTGATACCTAAATTAGACCATCTGCTTGACATTCATGATGAAGTTTAAAAAGGAAAAGTCAACAGTTGGATTAGCTCTATATGACATTATGTTCTAGATGACAATGCACATTCACAAATGAATGTGGGTAATACTTGCAGCATTCAGGAAAGATGTTTAAATTACTTGTGGGCAATTTGAGAACTTTGTACATTGTAATAGATAAATATAACTAGCTTAATTAGGAAACCTCATTAATAAAATACAGTCA
>NW_007762114.1:0-874 GCF_000696425.1 Galeopterus variegatus
GATTTGAAATTTACAGATTATGTTAAAACAAATAATGATAATTTTTATGTTTTTCAAATATAGTTGAATTATCTTTTCTAAAGTATGGAATTAAAAAATAAGATATTAATTTTTGATACCATTTTATCTAATCCGAAGAATACAACAAGTTTTTACATCTCCTCCTCTTTTCAATTATTACCAATATAAGTTGTGGCAATATATTAAGAATGTGATTTACTGACATTGTAAAAATACTTACCAAACTTCTAAAATACACTCTGGGGCTGGCTGGTTAGCTCAGTTGGTTAGAGCACAACCAACAATGGGTTTGATTCCCCCTAACAGCCAAACATCAAAAAATAAAATACATTCTGTTTCTAGAGTATTTTTAATCAATTACTTTACCTTATTCACAACATTTAGACAACTTCCATATTGCAGCTATACTGATACTCACTGAGCTCTTCTTGTGCCTAACTTTGGTTCCTACGTTCTTATATTTGATTAATCACATGGTTGGCTAAAAAATATTTTTTAGTAACTTTTTTTTTCATGAAAATGCATGGGGGATACATTTTGAGTGCACAGAGAAACTAAAGCTGCCACACATTAAATAGGTATAGAAGTTCAGAGTCACTTCCTTTCCCTTAAAAACTCCAGAGTGACATCATTTCAGTGTCTTTAGTTACTTGAAGTTAGCTGCAGAGACTCTTCATTTTTGACTAAGTTAATTTTTTCTTTCTGGGCTATAGGATTTTCTTTTCCATTTAGTCTTAAAAGTTAATGATTTCTTGAACATATATCTTGGGATTAGTTTCTTACATTAGTTCCATCTGTAAGGTATTAAGCCATTTTATCCTACATATTCAGGTTGTTTGCATTGCATAGGTAA
>NW_007762114.1:4978-6369 GCF_000696425.1 Galeopterus variegatus
AAGGGAAAAAAAAAAAAAAAAAAAAACGATTAACTAACCTTATCCTCATTTAATTTGATTACCTTTTTCTGCACGGGTTGGATTATCTTGTGCTCTGTCCATTTTCTCTTGCTTTGCACACTAATAAATCTATTTACTCCTCCACAAAGGCACCATACAGTAGGAAAAAGCACATTCAGAAGCTGTGCCTCCTTTCCTTAAGAGAATTAAATGTTGCTTTTCACCATTATGGACATTATATATACATATATATATATATTTTAGGTATATCTTTAAATATATATATATATATACACACACACACACACACACACACACACACATAGATAAATATATACAGATTTTGGTCAGGCAGTTCAATTTGTAGATCATTGGGGGGAGTACTACCATCTAAATAATATTACGTCTTCCAGTGAATGAATACAGGATGTCTTTCCATTTGCTTAAGTTTTCTTTCTTTCAGCAACGTTTTGTATTTTTACTTTGTTGGTTAAATTTATTCTGAAGTATTTTATTCTTCTTGATTCTATTATAAATAGAATTGTCTTATATCCTCTTTTAGATTGTTCATTGCTGTGTATAAAAATACAACTGTTTTTGAATGTTAATCATGTATCCAGCAACTTTGAATTTATTTCTAATATTTAAAAAATTTTTTTAGGATCTATATATAGAGAGAGATCATGTCGTCTGTAAATATAGTTTTATGTTTTCCTTTACAATTTGGTTACCTTTTTTTTGCCTAATTGTCCCGTCGAGAACATACTTTTATCGTACAATGTTGCATAGAAGCGGTGATCATCCTTACTATGTTCCTGATTTTAGGGGTGAGAGCTTTACATCTTTCATCTTTGAATATGTTAGCTGGGGGCTTTTCACAAATGCCCTTTAACAGATTGAGAAAGTTCTCTTCTAATTCCTAGTTTGAGCATTTTATTTTTCAATCATGGATGTGTATTAAATTTTGTCAAATGCTTTTTCTGCATCAACTAATATCATTATTATCTTTTCCCCCTTCATTTTATTAATGTGGTATGTTACATTGATTTTCATATCTTGAACCAACTTTGGATTCCTGGACTAAATCCCACTTGGTTATGCTGTATAAAATTTTTACCTAATGGGCTGCAGGATTAGAGTTTATAGTACTTTGAGGATTTTTGCATGTATTTTCATAAGGTATACCCATCTGAAACTTCCTTAATAGTGTCTTTGGCTTTTGTATCAGGGTAATGCTGGCCTCATAAAGTTAGATAGGAAGTGTTCCGTCCTCCTCTACTTTTTGGAATAGTTTGAGAAGGATTGTGATCATTCTTCCTTAAATGTTTAGTGAAAGGGCGCACAGACCCGAGCTGATAAGATGACAGGACCCAAGCTGGCAGTTCGCCAGA
>NW_007762115.1:0-432 GCF_000696425.1 Galeopterus variegatus
ATAGTACTAATACATAGACTAAATAAAATTTGAGGCATGAGTGAATGAATAACAAAAATAATATATGGTGTTTCAGAAAGTCTCAGAATCTAAAAAAAACAGAGAAATAAATTTTTGGAAACATAAATAATAAATAAAGAGTTTAAATAATTTAATCTTAGGTGACACTTGTAGGGACCCCATGGGCACCTGAACAGGGACACACCCTGGCAATACGGCGCTCTTCCGGGTTCTTCTCCACAGTAAACAAGCACACTGGCGCCAACACCCAAGCCCACCAACGCCAAATCTCAGCCAGTCACAGGTCAAGGCTCACCTCCTGCCCAGTCCCATCCAATCAGCTACCACCTCGTCCACCCCACCCCCTATCTAATCCCGGAAAGCAGCTCCCTATAAATGTATGTGCAGTCCTTGAATAAAGTGGAACTTCTC
>NW_007762115.1:3498-3784 GCF_000696425.1 Galeopterus variegatus
AGTTCCACCTTCCTGGGGGAGGAAATTGGCCAAGGCAAAGCAAGATGCCAGAGTCTTGTTAGGCAAGTGCTTTGAGAGGACACTAATGAGGATTTCCCTTCACGCTGCATGCAGTGTATGGCCATTTGACTAACTTCTGAATCCCCCAACTGGAAGGAACAAGGACAGAGAATAAGCTTTCTGTTTTGATCAGGGTTGGTTTAGGAAATTTGATGGGATAAGCCTATACATTAAAGACATCGGGGACCACAGCTAAACAGGGCTTGGAATGGGAGAAGCATAAATA
>NW_007762115.1:5974-6369 GCF_000696425.1 Galeopterus variegatus
GTTTCTGTATGTCCCTAGACTGTGCTTATTGTAATTTCATTGACTATTTTGTCAGAAGGAAATATGCTGTGATAGCACTAGGTAATCAGCACCGTCACTTATTTGTATTCAGTGCTTACAAAATTACCCCATTGGTGCTCATTATAAATGAAATGAATTGTCCTGAAACAACTCTGTGGGGCACTATTCACACCAAGTTGTTGCTTTGCCTCCCACGGATTTGTCACCCCTTCTCCCCTGGGTGATGGAGCCACCAAAGATTACTCAAAGCCCATCTGTTTTGAGCAGTGAGAAGCCTCAGAAAGGGGTTAATCTCCCGGAAGTTCCTCAAGCCTGAGGCATTCCTTCCATTTTGGAAATTAACCACGAATTGGGGTTCTCTTCCTGCATTTATT
>NW_007762116.1:0-257 GCF_000696425.1 Galeopterus variegatus
TTACAGAGATCTTTCACCTCTTTGGTTAAATTTATTCCTAGGTATTTTATTCTTTCATTAGCTATTGTAAATGGGCTTACTTTCTTGATTTCTTTTTCTGCTTGTTTGTTGTTGGTGTACAGAAATAGTACTGACTTTTGAGTATCAGTTTTGTATCCTGCAACTTTACTTAATTAGTTTATGAGCTATAAGAGGATTTTTTTGGTAGAGGTTGTGGGTTTTTCTATGTATAATATCATGTCATCTGTGAACATTGA
>NW_007762116.1:5766-6369 GCF_000696425.1 Galeopterus variegatus
TGTTTCTGTTAAGGGCAGAAATACAAAATATTTTAATTAGTGGGCACTCATATCTTGGTTACGTGATTCAAATCCATTTAAACCACATCGATCTAAATACTTGGTTGAGATGGATTTACCACTATGCTAATGAAGCTTAAGTTACAAAACCCTGTATTTTCACCAGACTCTTTTCAAGGAAAATTCTAATCAAAGTATTTACACAATAATTTGTTATTGTTAAATATGTTGAAGTAAGAGATTTTAATTTTAATTGGTTAAGACCATTGTCTTTCCACTTAGACTTTTCCTCTGACATACTTCCCTCTCTGAATGGTATTACTGTGGTCATGGGCATTTTGGGATGCTAAATGAGGGATATTGAGTTGAGGATACTTTTGTTGGCTTTAGTGGGATATTTTTTAGTACCTTGCAGTGACCTCTGTGTATAGTTAATTTACAGTTAACCATACTGACATAGTAATGGCTTCCAGAAGTATTCCATCTGCTCACTCTTATAACTTACCCAGTATAGTGACCGAAGCTGAAGAACCAGAGGTCTTATTATAATATAAACTTGTCCTGTGTCACATGGCACCAGAAGAATTATGTAGTAGGGATATA
>NW_007762117.1:0-244 GCF_000696425.1 Galeopterus variegatus
AGCCATAAAAAAGAATGAAATTCTGCCATTCGCAGCAACATGGACGAGCTTGGAGAAAATTGTTAAGTGAAACAACCCATGTGCAAAAAGAGAAATACTGCATGTTCTCAGTCCTAAGTGGGAGTAAATTAATAAATAAACAAGAAAGAAAGAGACAGAGAGACAAATAAAGAGAGAGAGGGGGAAAGAAAGAGACAAAGAAGGAAAGAAACAATCAATAATACATTGAACTTTTAGAAAGAGA
>NW_007762117.1:5836-6369 GCF_000696425.1 Galeopterus variegatus
AAGGGGAACCCTTCTGCACTGTTGGTGGGACTGTCAATTAGTACAGCCATTATGGAGAACAGTGTAGAGGTTCCTTAAACAACTGCAGATAGAGCTGCCATACTATCCAGCAATCCCACTACTGGGTATATACTCAAAGGAATGGAAATCATCATGTTAAATGGATACCTGCACTCCTGTGTTTATTGCAGCTCTATTTGCAATAGCCAGGCTATGGAACCAACCTAAATCTCCATCGATGGATTACTGGACAAAGAAAATGTGGAATATATAAACAACGGAATACTACTCAGCCATAAAAAAGAATGAAATTCTGCCATTCGCAGCAACATGGACGAGCTTGGAGAAAATTAAGTGAAACAACCCATGTGCAAAAAGAGAAATACTGCATGTTCTCAGTCCTAAGTGGGAGCTAAATTAATAAATAAACAAGAAAGAAAGAGACAGAGAGACAAATAAAGAGAGAGAGGGAGAAAGAAAGAGACAAAGAAGGAAAGAAACAATCAATAATACATTGAACTTTTAGAAAGAGA
>NW_007762118.1:0-441 GCF_000696425.1 Galeopterus variegatus
TCCCCAGAGACCCACATATGCAGGGCTTCTGGGTTAGGCAGGGTTGGGTTATAGAACATTTGTTCTCCCCATTTGCTCCTTACACTCAGAGAAAAATCTCCATAGTTTTTTGCTTTTTGAATATCTAAATGAAGTGGACAATTCACTATGCCCGAAAATGAATTAAATAATTGACTCAAAAAGAGACAGAAACTAGAATAAAACCACAATTATAAAACAAATTGAGGAGTTTGTAAAGGCCTATCTCCTTAAAAAAAACCTAAAAGAAGGTGGTTTTCAGGCAGTTTCTTCTTAATCTTTTTGTTATTGTTGTTGAAAATGATAATTCCTATGTCAAGAAGATATATAAATATGGAACACTTTCAATTTATTCTCTGAAGGGACATCACTTTGATATTCTAGCCAGTCTAGAGCAGTCTGCAAAAGAAACGTAGGACCACT
>NW_007762118.1:6159-6369 GCF_000696425.1 Galeopterus variegatus
ATTACATGATTTATGTTTGTAAATAATGGAAGTTTACCTTCTTTCACTATTCCCTGGAAAATGTCATTTTTTAAATATAGGTTTTCATAATACTTAACCATATGTTTATCTGGACCTGGACCTTCACTTAAGCAAAGTTATTGTAAAAACATCGGTTGGAGACAATCAAGGAAATTTGAATAGGAAATAAATATTGGATATTAGGGAATT
>NW_007762119.1:0-561 GCF_000696425.1 Galeopterus variegatus
CAAGTAACTGGTAAGTGGTGTATAAGCCAACTGCTGAATCCTCTATAGATAAGAAAAAAAATAGCTTGTATAAAGTAATAGGAAAATCCCAAGCATCATCTTTTTGAACACGTGGACTTCCTCAAATAAATAAATAAATGATGACTTTATCAAGAAATAAAATACTCTCTATACATTAATTTAGTATTATAGACCTTGACTAAATCTTTATGGGTTTCCACTTCATTTGTGACAGTATAAGAAGATCTGTACTAGGGCAAATTTCATCTATAAGAAAAGATACTCTATTGATAAAGTTTTATATGTCCTCTGATTTCCTTTTGCCTTCACTAAGACCCGATTTCTCAGTGAGAGTGGGAAAACATGAGATTCTTAAAACCAACTATCTTTCCTTCTGGACCACTAGCTCAGCATGAAACACAGCAGTAGTTGGTTCATGGATCTCCCTTCTTTCAGTGCAGCCATAACTTTGTTATCTCAGCACCTGGGACTGTAGAACAAGGCATAGAACCAGTCATAGAACCTGACAACCTTTGAAAAAACTACCCAGCGCTCAGGAGG
>NW_007762119.1:5990-6369 GCF_000696425.1 Galeopterus variegatus
ACATCCTTGGTTAACTCTATTCCTAAGTATTTTATTTTTTTGGTGGCTATTGTAAATGGGATAGTTTTCTTGATTTCTCTTTCTGCATGTTCACTATTGGAGAATAGAAATGGTATGGATTTTTGTGTTTTGATTTTGTATCCTGCTACTTTGCTGAAATCATTTATCAACTCCAAGAGTTTATTTGTAGAGGCTTTAGGATGTTCAATATATAGGATCATGTCATCTGCAAACAGGGACAATTCGACTTCATATTTTCCAAACTGGATGCCCTTTATTTACTTCTCTTCTTTGATTGCTCAGGCTAGCACTTCCAATACTATGTTGAATAGGAGTGGTGAGAGTGGTCATCCTTGTCTAGTTCCTGTTCTTAAAGGAA
>NW_007762120.1:0-611 GCF_000696425.1 Galeopterus variegatus
CAAAAAAAAAAAAAATTAGGAGTGGAAGAAAAGACTGCAAATGACTGGGGAAGAAAGGGGGTTCTTAAATTCAAAAAGGCTTTGCACTCAGTTTGACACACGAGTTCTGTTTAGTTCTTGCTCTCCTTTTATTGAAAGCTTCAAATACGGGTGATGCATTTTTATAGGTGTGGTTTTTGCAGGAAATACAAAAGAACGTAGCTTTGGTAGTACTTCAAAGTACTGGTCCTAGCTGCATGGCATAAGAAGGTTTCTATACCACTTACATATTAAATCAAGTCTGTGAATTTCAATTATTATTTCAGAGGTGAAAGTTTTGGTGCTGATAATTGATTAAACTCATGTTTAAGAATTCATGAAATTATCTGAAGGAACATTTTCCCTAAATTATTCTTCAGGCTAAGTAAGATTAATTTTTCTAAATAACCACTGATAAGAAGGATGAATTATATAGACATTAAGTCATAAATATTTTAATATGTTTTAAAATAATGCTTTAAATAAGTGGCATTTCATTCTGCTTTGGATATTGGGATGCTACTGTGGATATGCTGTATATTTAGCTTTTAACAAAATATTTTAGCTTAAAGGAGATAAACTAAAATGTTTTT
>NW_007762120.1:6138-6369 GCF_000696425.1 Galeopterus variegatus
TCTTTATGAATGATTTTTTATTGAAACCTAAATATATTGGCTATATTTTTTGAAATTCTGGGCATATGTTTTTGAAACTTTGGATCTTATGTAAATATTTTGTTTCAGCTGGTTTTTGTTTGTTTGTTTGTTTGTTTGTTTAAATTACCACTCTGGCAGGGAAAGAAAGGGGGGAGATTGAAGTCCAGGTTTTCCTCTTAGCCTCTGTTGACACCTGAGGCCAAGGGGTGC
>NW_007762121.1:0-1027 GCF_000696425.1 Galeopterus variegatus
AATCAGACTCACTTCCCTAGATTTCCCTGGATAGAACTGCAGGCCAGCCACCTTCTCGTCGAGGCCTGTCTCATTTTCCAGGTCCAAGAAGATGAATGCTCAGCATTCGTGCCGAGGGAATGGAGTATTTCTTCCAGGAAGTTAATAAGATTGTATATTTTAGCCTCAGGGCACTGGAATAGGGAAAGAAAAATTCTCTGAAACAACATGTCTCTTGTTTAATAAAGTTTTATTATTATTACATATGAGTGTGCGGGAACGAGAAATCTATATTCGTTCTTCGCCGTCACAGCTTTATTGGTTCTGAGCTTAAAACATCAGTTTGGTGACTAACAGAATAAAGAACTGACTGACTGGTGATTTTTAATATTTGGCTCTTCCAGGAAGCAATCTAAATGAGCAGGAGCTTATTGGAAAATGTGGATGATGTGGAAATACACAGAGGGCTGGGGAAGGACAGGCAATGTGACAGGGGCCCGCAAGCACTGCTGGAGCGGCTCAGTGCAACGCCCCTGGCCCTGGGGAGCAAAATGAAGCTGGTGGTTTTGTTTCCCATTGACTCCTACCTCCCAGTCTTTGTTTTAAATTCTCCAGCCGAGAGCACCATGTCATATTCCTCCACTGGTGAAACACTGTCCTTCAGGCAGGCCTCACTCTTCTTCCACCATCGTGTGTGTGCATACGTGCACACGTAGGTGTGTGTGCAAGTGCACATGCGTGCATTGAGCCATGGTGCCCTGTAGTCTCAGCCTGGGTTCACCCTTGGAGCTGGGTGAGGGATCTTAACAACTTTGGCCTGCCCCGGGTTGAGGCCGAGGGTTTGTTCTGGCCTTGGGGTAGTGGTTAATGCCTCCCTAGGAAATATCAAAATCTGTTTCTGGAGACTCCACGCTGGGGCACACTCTCTCCCCTTAATCTTAAGGGCTTCTCTGTTACTATTCACAGCAACTTACTTTGGAAGCCCTGGACTAGAGGAAACCTAAAATATTCTGAAGTTAGCTTTCCCAGAGTAGAGCAGGAGACATGA
>NW_007762121.1:5938-6369 GCF_000696425.1 Galeopterus variegatus
ACAAGTTATAGACTCTTGGCAAGGGCACAGAATGACTCACCTGCAAGATGAAAACCAGGATTTTATTGTTCTTTTCATACTTTATATGCCGACCCTTCTGACTCTAAATACCACTAATTTCTTGGGTTGGCAAATTAAATGCATTTCTGGATTTTTTTTCTTGGAGTATTTGCTATAATAATCTATGGGTTGGTGGTTTGCTTAGGTGTTACAATCATTAATTCAAATAATGTATGGAAAGCACTTGGTCTAATATCTAGAATACAGTAAGCATTCAATTAATGTTAATTAAAGAGAACACATGCTCATTCCCAAGTGCACACACACACACAAATTGATAACTCTGCTTGAAAACTAAAGTAAAATCTGACAGTGCATGTTATAATTGAAGATATCCTTTGCCCGTATATCCAATTTCTAAGAATTTGTAC
>NW_007762122.1:0-389 GCF_000696425.1 Galeopterus variegatus
AATCTTACCAAAAAAAAAAAAAAAAAAAAAAAAAACCCATCAATAATGATTTAACTACAACTATGTCAAGGGATGTGAAGGTTGTAAATTAATGTTCCCATCATAATGAGCTCCTTTTGGGAAACATGTTTTCATGTTAATATACCTGTTTCAGCCAAAAATGTCAGGTGTGACACTGAGGGCTGTGCACTGAGACAGGGGCTTGTCCTTTTCTTGTCTTTACACCAAACTTGTTGATAGAGACCTAGAGTTCTGGAGTTCACAAGATGGAATGGGAGAGGGGTGAGGGAAGGGACAAAGTGGGAAAAGCTTTACAGGGTTCTATAATGGGAGAATCTGCAACTCCTTTTACATTTAAAAAATAGATAGAAAATACTAAAATGCTCAAC
>NW_007762122.1:6048-6369 GCF_000696425.1 Galeopterus variegatus
TGGTTGTCAGAAAGAATGCTGGGGTGAGAACTATGAAACAAACACCTTCCCTGGTTAATCAGATACATAAGGCTGGAGCATACGTATTTATTAAAGTTGGGCTCACCTGCAGAAGATGGAGTATTTGCATAATCTCCTCCAGATCATTCCTTCCTTATTGAATTTTGAAAAGGACGTATGTTGGTGAGCTACAGAACCCACAATTGGAAGGGCACTGATTTTCACCACGTAGACAGGGGGGAGGGTTTGAGTCCTTTGTTAATAGGCCACTTCTCTCTGATGCAGGGGCCACCTGAGGCTCCCTCACCGTGGGGTCCTGGG
>NW_007762123.1:0-237 GCF_000696425.1 Galeopterus variegatus
AAAAAAAAAATACAAGAGATGATGGGAATAAAAGGGACATTATATCATTATATGATTAAAACCTTTAAGAAGTTAGAGGAAATACGAGTATGTGACTGATGAAGAGAGAAATGGAAGGTATACAAAAAACAAAAATGAAATTTCTAGAGATTAAAAAGAAATATCTCAAATTACAAGTATAATGGGAGTAATAAAAACAGCAGAGTAGAGAATACAGAGAAAAAAAATCATAGAACT
>NW_007762123.1:5931-6368 GCF_000696425.1 Galeopterus variegatus
GATAAAATGAACAAAACTATTGAAAGAACCAAATTATTAAAACAATTAGGAACAGTTAATGTATTTATGTCAAAGTAACTGAATTCTTAGTGAACAAACAAACAAACAAACAAAACCTACTGCAATGAATACTTAAGACCAAGTAGCTTCATGGTGAATTCTACCAATTTTACATTCTGGCACATAAAATAGAAGAGGAGAAAAAATTTCCCAACTCATTCATATTAGGATAGCATTACCAGAATAGTGTTATCAGTAAGCAAAATTAAAGACAAATATCCCTTATGAACATACTCACAGATACCAAAATT
Organism: Galeopterus variegatus; assembly: GCF_000696425.1. Lineage (NCBI taxonomy): Eukaryota > Metazoa > Chordata > Mammalia > Dermoptera > Cynocephalidae > Galeopterus > Galeopterus variegatus. Next base: position 6,243 of record NW_007762123.1, read on the forward strand.
CCAAACCCAATTATTGCTAGATAAATTCACCAATTTATAAAATGTTAAGACATCATAAATAAATTCAGATTAACCACAGAAATTTATGGTTGGTTTACATTTGGAAAAAAAAATCAAATAAATCAC
>NW_007762124.1:0-249 GCF_000696425.1 Galeopterus variegatus
AACTTCTGCTGAGATCCAAATGTACCTTATCTCTTTATCTTTAAAGTGAGGTTTTTTTTTTTTCCTCTTTGTTTTTTGGTCAACCTGGTTTTTGGGTTTATGTCAATCATACACTGAATAAAATGCCAGGAGATCCAGGAGAGACCCACTCCACGGTGGTTAAGAGCTCCTGCCCACGTGTGCCCGTCCCCAGTGGCTGGGGCCTGGCAAGGGTGTCTTTGTCTCCTCATCCATACTGTGCTGCCCATG
>NW_007762124.1:5909-6368 GCF_000696425.1 Galeopterus variegatus
GCTGCTATTGTGTACTTTCAATGTAAAAGGCAGCTGTTCTGAACTGCTGGTCAGCAGAGCTTGTGTCTGGAAAAAAGCATGTCCACTTTGCCAGTGGCTACTCAGTTTTTCTTTCAACTCCCTGGCTCAGGACCTGCACAGGACGGGGCAGAAGGGTCTGTGATCCAGCCCGACAGAGTGAAGTGCTTTTTCTGGACACAGTAAACTCCAGGACATCCAGGGACTGAAAAACAGATCCCAAATGAGATCAAGTGCCCAAGGCTACTTCATTTATCATAAGATACAGGTTGTTTTGCTTTTATCACTCACGTGATTCCCTCAACTCTCTTCTGTAGGCATTGCCTTTATTAACAAGAATTAATTCTTCTGCAGGAATAATAGATGGGGTTGTGGGGAAGTTCCCTAAGTCACAGTAGTTTGTGTCAAAGCACAAAATTTCAAAAATTGAGTTTAAAGATC
>NW_007762125.1:0-444 GCF_000696425.1 Galeopterus variegatus
CACCCTCAAAAAAAAAAAAAAAAAACTTCCTGAAATTTAGGTAAAGGATTGTTTGAAAAAATCAAACCTACTGAGGATTTCCAGATGGTCCCAGGTTGATGTTCTGTGAGGTAGAATGTAGCTGTTTGGGGGGAAAAAAAAAAACATTCTTATTGGAGCTTCAAAAATTATCAGTCAACAAATGTTTTGAAATAAAATATACATAACTATACCACAGACATTTGGTGTATTGCCACAGATATTTGGTGTTAAAGAAACCTAAGGTCTTAATTCTTATAAATGTATAAAATATTTGGAAACACACATAATAATATAAACATAATCAGTTTATCAAGATAACTTTCAAGAGCAGGTGTAAGGAAAAAAGTAAGCCAGAAATCAGGTGCAAAGTTGGCAAATGAATAAAGTAAACTGGGGAAAGCATCTTGAAGAGGTGGGTATTGA
>NW_007762125.1:5895-6368 GCF_000696425.1 Galeopterus variegatus
GTATATTTTATTTCAGTCTTCTTCTCTGCACAATTAAGATCATGCTATATTTAAATTTTTTTCTTACTGTTTTTCACTTAAAAATTACATCATAGGGCCGGCCCGGTGGCGCACTGGATAAGTGCGTCGCTTGGGAAGCGCGGCGGCGCTCCCGCCGAGGGTTCGGATCCCACATGCAGACCGGTTCCCGCTCACTGGCTGAGCGAGGCGCGGGAGCAGCACCGAGGGTTGCGGTCCCGTTGCCGGTCCCCGGTCCGGTGCGGGGGCAACACTGAGGGTTGCGATCCGTTGCCGGACACGGAAAAAGACAAAAGACAAAAAAAAAATTACATCGTAAGTATTTCTCCATGTTGTTAAAAAACTCTGTAAACAATTACTTTCAAAAGATGTATGATGTTCCATAATACAGATACACTAAAACTTCTTCAATGATTCTTCCACTTTAGGAAATATAGATGGCTTCAACTTTTTAC
>NW_007762126.1:0-567 GCF_000696425.1 Galeopterus variegatus
CTCTGACCTAAACACATGGTCAGGGAGGATACTGTGTTTGTGGCTGGTGGTGGGCCAAGAACTTTACAGTGCTGCAGGTAACAACTCTTGAACGAGCCCTGGTAACCTTAGTGACAGAATTGATAGCAGAGAGCTATCAGCAATCAAGGTTAAGTTCTTTTTCCTGTGCATATTGATGCGTAGAGATATAGATTGCTAGATAAATAGCTATACGATAACATTGTACATTATACCTGGAAGAATGGGTTGTGTATGCCCCTCTGCACATTAGAATCCTTGACAATAATCTAGTAAGTCAGATTTTCTGATGGTGGGGGGAATTATCTAGGACTCAGATAATTCTAAGTACAGCCAGGTTTGTAAACCAGGTATCTAGGACAAACATTCTTAGACATTAGTGTACTCACTTAGGGGCACTTGTTGAAATATCAGTTCAACTTTGCCACAATGCAGATTCAAAACCCCAAAGACTATAATGTAATAAATCTGGGGTGGACCCAGGAATTGGCATGTTTAACACGCACACAGGAAGTGATCTGAGGACCACACCTGGAAAGCTCCATTGCA
>NW_007762126.1:3368-3959 GCF_000696425.1 Galeopterus variegatus
CCGCTGCCGCCCTCCAGGCTGGAGAAGTCCTGGCAGGGACCTTGTCCTGAGTACCAGAAGCTTGTCATGATGGTGAAGTTGTTGGTCTTGTGTTTCTACATATTTATTGTGAAACTAATGTTGTCCCCCCAACCCTCCACATCTTAGTAGGGGAATAAAGGGGTGGCAGAGACCCAGGCAGAGTCTTCATTCAGTTCACTCAATCTTGACCAGTATGGGGCAGCAAGACATGTGCATAATGATGATAATAACAAAAAGAACTTCTGTATGAAGAAGCTCTCTGTAGAGGAGGAACGTTACAGCGAGATCTTAAAGGATGGGTTGGACTTACACAGGCCCTGGAAAAGAAAGCGCACCCAGGTAGAGCGAGGAGCCTGACCTAAGGCAGGCAGAGGGCAGGGTCAGGGTTTCTGGGAGAAGAGCTGCGGAGCGCAGCTGCTAACCCTGGAGAAGCTGGAATCGCAGACTGAGATCTAATCACAGGAGGTCTGAATATCACGTGAGGGTTTGACCATGACTCGGGAGGCCAAGGACACAGGCTGAAGTCCATGAAGATGGAAGGAAGCGATAGGTAAGAATGTGTCGGAGAAA
>NW_007762126.1:5727-6368 GCF_000696425.1 Galeopterus variegatus
GTAGAGCATGTCTGGCTGGTACGAAAAAGGTGGTTTAGGGTAGAGAAGCATTCTCACCAGCATGTTATCGTGGGAACAGTTGTAAGCTGTAAACATAAGGACATTAACCTCCTGATTCTCTTCCTTCGACTTTATGTGACCCTGGGCGAATTGGTTTGCATCTCGGAGCCTTAGTTTCTTTTTAAATAAAGACAAAGCCAGGAGAAGTTGATCCAGACACAAGAGAAGTTACTGTGAGGATCAAGTTAAAGGATGTAGACAAGTATTTTGTAAGTTGTGAAGACTTATGCAATGTGAGGAAGTTTTGTTTACTTGTGTCTTGCCTCTCCAAAAGGCTAGACCTCCAGGCAGGATACGCAGATGAGGGAAAGAACACAGTGAATCAAGCCAAAAAAGAAAAATGTTCTGTTCTCAAGTGAAATTAGGAATGAGTCAGCAGAAAGGTCTGGCAAAACAGCAAAATAGAAAGGCAGTGAAGGAGGAAGTCAGCTGCCAGGCCTGGTGTGAAAATCAGTCATGTGTCTCCCAGTGGCCAGCCAAAGAGGGGACAGGAGTGTGACACACGTGGGAGGAATGTGGGGCATGCAGGTGCATGTTCTTGAGAATTAGTTAGGAAGGAAATTCTCCTGGATCACGTCCTT
>NW_007762127.1:0-541 GCF_000696425.1 Galeopterus variegatus
TTTTTTAACTGATTTCTTTTTTGATGAGAAAAGTAGCATTATGTAGAAATGTGGATGCTGTAATACTTCCTACTTAAAACTATTAAGTATGTTCCTCACAAAGCATATTGTTGTAAATCATCTCACAATTGATCATTTTTCAATATGTCCTTTTCAAATATTAACTTATTTGCCTTTTCCATTTTCATTCTCTCCTGAGTATACAGTGGAGTTACCCAGAGGCCACATGACTTGTGGTGATATCACCACTCTGAAGGCTCATGGAATTTGTGCTTGTCATTCTTGTATGTTACAAATTTCTCGGTTTTAATTTCTTACAGAGTAGTTATCAGCAGATGTAATCTACATAAACAATAACTTTTGGGGGCTTTCAATTTTTGAAAGTGAAAAAGAGTCCTGAAACCAATATAAAAATCACTGCTAGAATAAATTTAACATTTAATAAACAAAGTTAATCTGTAATCCATCTGTCAATTAACATTTATAAATACTATTTACTGTGTTCATGGTATATAATACTAAAGTGGAAATGAAGAAGTAC
>NW_007762127.1:6008-6368 GCF_000696425.1 Galeopterus variegatus
CAGTCAAAGTCTACAGGCCTGAGAAACAGAGCTCTGATGTCCAAGGATAGAAGATGAACGTCTCAGCTTAAGAAGAGAGAGAGTGAATTTGCCCTTCCTCTGCCTTTTTGTTCTATCTGGGCCTTCAATGGATTGAATGAGGCTTGCCTACACTTGTGAAGGTAGATCTTCCTTACTCAGTCTACTGATTCAACTGCTAATCTCTTCCAAAAACACCTTTATAGACACATCCAGAAATAATATTTTATCAGCTATCTGGGCATCCCTTAGCCAAGTCAAACTGATATGCAAAATTAACCATCACAGGCTTAGAAGGGTTAAGTAACATCCCCAAGTCGTTAACTACCAGGAAATAGTATA
>NW_007762128.1:0-562 GCF_000696425.1 Galeopterus variegatus
GTTTCTACACAACACAGATCCACCAGGTCTCTGGAGAGCCAGAAACACCTATAAAGTCAACTATTAATCCCTGAGCTGCACAAAAATCCTTCCCTAGGGAAACAGCAGCAAAGCATAAATTTAACTCAACCACACAGCTCAAGTACTGGTTCCCACAGGATGTTTCCCCATTTTAGAAGTAAGCAAAGGACAAAAAATTAGTTCTGGCACAGTCTCACCACCAGCACCTTGGGGCCTGCCTGGGAAAGCCTACCTGGGAACTGGAGGCTTGGAGCCAAGGATCGGACCCCACTCCCACATCCAGGCACACTGCCAGCACCTTGGGGCCTGCTCAGGGACCTAAGGCATGGAGAAGGGGACTGGATTTTCCTCCCACTACCAGGCACACCACGCCAGCACCTCAGGGCCCACCTGGACACCCAAGTCCTGGAGAAGGGAACCAGACCCTCCTCCTACAACCAGGCACACCAAGCCAGTGCCTTGGGGCCCATCCAGGGACCGAAGGCATGGAGAAAGGGCCCGTATTCCCCTCCCACAACCAGACACACTGCACCAGCATCTC
>NW_007762128.1:6106-6368 GCF_000696425.1 Galeopterus variegatus
CAATATCCTTGATGAACCTAAATGCTAAAATCCTCAACAAAATATTAGCAATCAGAATACAGCAACATATTAAAAAATTTATACACTGTGAAAAAGTGGGATTCATCACAGGGATGCAAGGATGGTTCAACATACGAAGTCAATAAATGTGATACATCACATCAACAAACTCAAGGACAAAGAACATATGATTATCTCAAAAGATGCTGAAAAAGCATTTGACAAAATTCAACATCCCTTCATGATGAAGACTCTCAACAAA
>NW_007762129.1:0-318 GCF_000696425.1 Galeopterus variegatus
GGGGATCTTTGAGCTTCCTGAATCTGAAGATATGTGTCTTTTCCTATACCTGGGAAGTTTTTGCCACTATTTTGTTGAGTTTGTTTTCAATGCAATCTCCTTTTTCCTCCCCTTCTGGAATACCCATGACTTGGATATTTGAGCACTTAAGGTTGTCTGATATCTCTCTTAGATTTTCTTCAATGTTTTTAATTCTTTTTTTTTTCTTTTTGGCTGCCTGTGTTATTCAAACAGCCCATCTTCAAGGTCAGAAGTCTTCTCTTCTGCTTCTGCAAGCTTGCTGGTTAAACTCTCTGTTGTGTTTTTTATTTCTTTGAA
>NW_007762129.1:5825-6368 GCF_000696425.1 Galeopterus variegatus
CATGACTGTTCATGCCTTGCCACTTCAGTAAGTTTGTGAACAGTCAAAATTACATCACCAAGTCCCTTTAATGATAAACATTTCAGACATATTATAAGCAAAGTATATCTGTAGGAATATGGATGTGTAAACAAAGTTACACAAATCTCTATTATTAGAAATACCTAAGTCATTTATGTTGTTCTAATTTAAGGTCTTTCAGACAGAGAGCACCCCTTCAACGATTAGGAGAGACACAAGATAGAAATAAATATTTTACTACTTATAGGTCCTGGGATACACGGCATGTCCAAGGCCACACATGGCGGTCAGGGAGTGCAGGGAGGGGGAGAGAGAGAGGGACCCGTGGGTCAATGCCTTTATCAGGGTCCATGGCATTATCCAAACAGGTTTCCTGCAGGCGTTCTAATTGGTGGGTTTAAAGCAAGCAGGCATGAATTCCAGGAGGTCACGTGATGACTGAAAGGTGATTACTGTGACATATCTGCCAGGATTCAAGGGGGAATTGATGATTTAGAATGTGGGGTGTGGGGTCAGCAGGGC
>NW_007762130.1:0-399 GCF_000696425.1 Galeopterus variegatus
AAGAACTGTTTATCAAAGGGACTATCCTTTTCCCATTTTCCCCTTTGTTGCTCTTGTTGAAAGTTAGTTGACTACATATTTGGGTTTATTTCTGGGCTCTCTATTCTGTTCCACTGGCCTATGTGTCTGTTTTTTTGCTAGTACCAAACTGTTTTGATTACTATAGCTTTGTAGCATAATTTTTAAATCAGGAAGTATGATGTCTCTAACTTTGTTTTTCTTTCTCAGAATTGCTTTGGCTATTTGAGGTCTTTGTTGTTTCATACAAATTTTAGACTTATTTTTTTATTTCTGTGAAGCATGCCATTGGAATTTTGATAGGGATTGCATTGAATCTGTATATTGTTTGGGGTAATGTGGACATTTGGCAATATTGATTTCTTCAATCTGTGAATATGA
>NW_007762130.1:5973-6368 GCF_000696425.1 Galeopterus variegatus
TTCAACAAGAGCAACAAAGGGGAAAATGGGAAAAGGATAGTCCCTTTGATAAACAGTTCTTATCAAACTGGATTTCCACAAGGAAAAGAATGGAATTGAACCTTTATCTTACACCACACACAAAAATCAACTCAAAATGGATAAAATACTTAAATGTAAGACCCAAAACCATAAAATTCTTAGGAAATATAGGGGGAAAGCTCCTTGATATTGGCCTTGGCAATAGTTTTTTGGATATCAAACCAAAAGCTCAGGCTATGAAAGCAAAAGTAAATAAATGAGACGATATCAAACTAAAAAGCTTCCCCACAGAAAGGAAACAATCAACAAAACAAAAAGACAGTCTATGGATTGGGAGAAAATATTTGCAAACCATATATCCAATAAGGGGCTAA
>NW_007762131.1:0-615 GCF_000696425.1 Galeopterus variegatus
GTGCGGGTGCAACACCGAGGGTTGCGATCCCATTGCCGGTCCCGGTCCGGTACGGGCGCGATACTGAGCGTTGCGATCCGTTGCCAGTCACGAAAAAAGACAAAAAGGAAAAAAAAAAAAATCTTCAAAGAATAAACCTAAAAATTTACAGTTCATGAACAAAATGCAGAGTTGTATTTAACATAGCTACCTAACGATGACTTCTCTCCTTTGGACAATTAAAACCTATGTAACAGAATTTAGACAAAAAAAAGTTCACTGTTCAAATAACAGTAATTCTCAAATTGATAATCCTAATACTTATCCAATGAAGATCAGATAATAAAGTTAGCTATGCCCAATACCCAGGATATCAAAGACCATGAAAAGCAAACCTCAAATATTGTTGCTCCTGTGAATCGACTTAAAGCAGCAAACTCAAGGATCAAGGTACCTGCACAAGCTGTACAGGTATCTGTCTCAGTTCCTGTCCGGGCTTCTGGTTTTCTGATGCCAAACTTTAAATTAATCTAAACACAATTAGAAGATTATCGTTAGCAATTATAAGAAAAAATGACTTCCTGAGAAGAAACTACTTTTCAATCAAAAATCTCACCTAATCATGAAAATAATTCA
>NW_007762131.1:6109-6368 GCF_000696425.1 Galeopterus variegatus
TGACTTATTATTTCCTCTTCTAGTAATTTATCCTAAGGAAGAAAGAAGAAATGTGCAAAAAAGATGTGTATAAAAATGTTCACAGAAGAGCTATTTAAAATATCAAAAACTAGAAATATGAATAATAAGAGATTTAATTCTAGTCTGTTTCATTAAAAAATAGTGCTTTTCATGACCCACTAAATTGATGGGTAAATCAACTGGCTGTGACCTCCAATTTGAAAAGCCCTGCCCATATCATGCTGTATCTCTAGTCAAA
>NW_007762132.1:0-414 GCF_000696425.1 Galeopterus variegatus
TTCCTTCCCTCCTGCCTCCCTTCCACAAATAATCATCGAGTGTTGACTCTGCGCATTGCCTGCTGTAAGCCATGCTGAGCCCTGCACAGAAGTGAGAACGGCCCTTGCCCTGACTTTGGGTCACATTTGGTCCCCCCCCGGGCTTCATGTGGCTTTGGGACTCCCAGACTCCCGCTCCTTCCACTTGTGCCTGAAGCCTGTCGCTCCAGCACGAGGCTCAGACTCACGTTCCTGGTGCAGGGCCAGGGGACGCCCACCAGCGCCAGTCCCACCGCCTCCGTGCCATCAGCGCTCTTCCAAAAGGCCGTGCGAATCCACGCTGACTCCGGCTTGCCTCAAATGGTTCATCAGACGCCCAGACATGCCTATAACCCCAGCTCCAGCTCAATCTGGGGCCTCCACTACCCGGGGAAT
>NW_007762132.1:5912-6368 GCF_000696425.1 Galeopterus variegatus
GAATGCTATCTCAGGAGCTTCTTGGGGGCCTTCATGATCTGGATCCAGGACTCGGCAGGACCGCTCAGAAGTCTGTGACCCAGACTTCTTTCAGAATCCCACGAGGGCTCTGAAAGCCATGCGTCCTTGAGGTGATGCTCGGACCTCTAGAGTCCTCTCTCTGCTTCCTTCCTTCCTTCCCTCCTGCCTCCCTTCCACAAATAATCATCGAGTGTTGACTCTGCGCATTGCCTNCAGGTGGCATCACATGGAAGGGGTCATGCGGCCCTGCGGCTGCTGCGGGCGTGTGACTCATCAGCCCAGCACACGCGGGGCCTCGAGACTGCGGGCGAGCCGGTCACTCTTAGGGGCTCATCTTTCCTTACCTCCATTCACTCAACACGCATTTCTGGAGCGCCCACTAAACAAAATGAAGTGGTCTCCCCAGACGACCTTTCAGTGCCTTCCACACCTAAA
>NW_007762133.1:0-622 GCF_000696425.1 Galeopterus variegatus
AGAAAGGAAGAGGGCTGATAGAATCTGAAAGAAAATGCCCAAGAGTCATGGGCCTTTGGACCCCTCACAGGGAGGGAGACTTCAGAAAACCATCAACTGAAAGGAGGAGTCTGCTACCCAGGGGTGTGCTTTCCAGTATGAAGCTACGAGAGTGAGTTTAGGTAAATGTGCTGAAAGAAATCCTAGAAAATACATCAGGGAGGCTTACCTGTCAGATGTGCCCTTGGCTTATCTCCATCAGCTCTGAGAGGTGTGTCTGTAACAAAAGAAGTGTGCTTTAGATGAGTCAAGGGGTGACTGGAGTGAAGATGGCACTTTGGGGTTGCATGGTGCCTGTGATGGGAGAGAAACATTGATCTCCTCCAGCTTGGTCCAATTCCACCCTTGCAGGTCTCTGGGCTGGAATGTGGGACCTGCAGCAAGCACCACTGAGTGTGCTGACTCAGCAGAAAGAGTCTCAAGTGCAAGTGAATTTTGGCCCTATGACTTTGGGCAAGTTATTTAGCATGTCCAAGATTCTGTTTTTTCATCTGGAAGATGGGAACAGTAATCCAGACCATAGATGGAGCATGCTCAGCACATTGGCATATGATCAATGCTCAGTAAAGCACACCTTGCTTGT
>NW_007762133.1:5907-6368 GCF_000696425.1 Galeopterus variegatus
ACTAGTGTTGTTCTAAGATTCCTCTTAATCTTTTCACATAAATGAAAATTCTTTCAAAACAACTTCCTGAATGTAAGGGTCCAGTGACATCAGATGGACTGGATAAATTAGCAACTCAGGGGACTTTTTATCTGTGACCAGATCCAGAATTCCTTGAAGTTCTGAGTCTGAGGAAAGCCATTTCTGAGTGACTGAGTGTGTGAATGAAAGAGAGACAGGAGAGAAAGGAAGAGGGCTGATAGAATCTGAAAGAAAATGCCCAAGAGTCATGGGCCTTTGGACTCCTCACAGGGAGGGAGACTTCAGAAAACCATCAACTGAGAGGAGGAGTCTGCTACCCAGGGGTGTGCTTTCCAGTCTGAAGCTACGAGAGTGAGTTTAGGTAAATGTGCTGAAAGATATCCTAGAAAATACATCAGGGAGGCTTACCTGTCAGATGTGCCCTTGGCTTATCTCCATCA
>NW_007762134.1:0-254 GCF_000696425.1 Galeopterus variegatus
CCCCTAAGTGGTTAACTTCCTTGGAACCCTCAAGCGAGAGGCAGCCCTTCCTTGGGAAATTTACCCCAAATTGGGGTTGTCTTCCTGCATTTATTTTCCACATCAGGAAGTTATAGGAAGAGAACATAGGTGGGGTTATCGGTTAACAGTATAGGCTGGTAACTTTCAGTGAAACAAGCCAGATGGCATTCCATTAAGGCAATTAAGTGGTCCTATCAACAAAATCTTGATCTTAGCAAATATTACTTCTTACA
>NW_007762134.1:2177-6368 GCF_000696425.1 Galeopterus variegatus
TTATCAGAAATGGGATATGTTTCAACCCCATAAAGAAATCCATAGACACATGTCAGTAGAGCAGTCAGACAGATGCTTTCAAATGGTGTCCATTTGCCTGGCAATTTAAAACCATCAAAGTTTTTAGCACTTGCTTTAGCTAAGCATTCTGAAAATCATCTCTGCCCTACAGAGAACAATTTCTACTGGATTTCAAAATCAATAGAAACCATTTTGTTTCATTGAGATAGTAAATTTGTTCAGTCCACATCAGAGACAATAAGATCTTTGCATTACTCTTGCAGGGTAGGTAAAGTATCAGATGTTTCTGAAAGAACAAAAGAAATGATCTCCACATGCGCTGGGGACTCACGTTGCTGACACTTGGGCACTTCCGTTTCAGGTAGAACCAACAGCCTTGGTGGTGAGCAATGCCTCATTGGGCTCCCAGGGGAAGGTCTTTTACAAAGGACCATAAATGTCCCGTGATAATAGCCATGAACTTTAAAAACACACAATGCAATATAAATGTCACATTAATAAAATAATGTTAAATTCTTTACCATCATCTAAGTGATTTAAATTCTTTTTTTTTTTTTCCCCTTTCTGTCTTTTTTCGTGTCCGGCAATGGATTGCAACCTTCAGTGTCGCGCCCGTACCGGACCGGGACCGGCAACGGGATCGCAACCCTTGGTGTTGCTCCCGCACCTCGCTCAGCCAGTGAGCGGGACCCAGTCTGTACGTGGGATCCGAACCCTCGGCGGGAGCGCCACCGCACTCCCAAGCGGTGCACTGTAGCAGTGCGCCACCGGGCCGGCCCTAAGTGATTTAAATTCTGAACTAACTGGAATAGCTAATGAATCCCTACATTTTCTGCACATAGTTTTTGCAAGAACATTTTAGAGTTAATGTGATCTGGAGAATAAAAGTTTGTTTATTTATCATAAATCCTTTAAATTCACATTCTGTTTGTTGACATTATCTATAAAGTCCACTTGGAATGCATGTTCTAGTAAACACACACGCACAGACACCTGCCACTCTCATGCTAGTTATTTCTGGCTGTTTTAATAGTATTAGCCATCAGGATATCTTATTGCTCAACCCAGAGGGGTCAGTGTCCCAAAACTGGTGGCTGGGAACCTTTCTGAAGCAGTTTCCACAAACACCCCATCCCTGGCTTCTTGGGCCACCACTTGTTCTGGTGATGATGAGACAGAGGAAGCATCTCTTCCTTGATGGTCCCATGATTAGTTCAAATGTCTAATGCATTTTATCTGCACTTTGCAGCATGCAATCATAAAACCTTAAATTTCCATCATGCCTTAGGGTGGACGTGGAATCAGGAAGTACTTGTTACCTTTCCTGATTATGGTACTTGGCTCACATGCATAATCTTCCATAATGTCATTTCTAAAAAGCGGTTTTAAATTATTATTTTTTAAATTTTACAGTGGAATACAAAGATATACGTATTCTTCTTGCAGTCTAATCTATCCCAAGAGAATATCAGCAAATCCTTGACTCTAAAAGCCTAGTGCAATCAGACATCTCTTGTTTAATTTCAAGGTCTACATGAGTGCAAGAGCTCACTAAATCCGTGGTTAGCTAATGTCGGGCTTGCTGCTCATGAGCTTACAGAAATGCAAAGTAGTTCTGTTTGGAAAACTTGATCATCTTGTGCAGATACAAATTTTCCAGAAAGTGATAACCTCAAACAGAAAAACGATGATAATATCTGTTACTGTCACTTTCAGCCATCACTTGTGTGATGCAGTGAGTCTCTTTCTCTAAGTCTCAGATCACTTTTTCGGCATTGTGTATCTACAAGAGAGAGAAATGAAGTTCACGAGGGTTCCTAGTCCACAGGGTTGTTCCGAGGAGTAAATGAAGTAACATTTGTTAAGCGAGTAGCTCAGTGACTGATAGCAAGGACTAAACCCAAGTGAGTCATGACAATTATTTTATCAAAAATAAGGATGATTAAGGCAAAATCTGTCTTTTAGTAACTTCCAACAATTTGTATGTGTCCTTCCTCTGGAGCTACGTATGATTAGTCTAATTTCTCTTCCACCTGCTGCTCCTTCTTTAGATATCTCTCCTGCACCCTGCATGGTGTCCAGTGAGGGGGCACTTTGTCCTCCCCTCAACTTACTAGAATATTAGGTAATTGCTAGGATGGGTAATGTTGCCAGGTTTTTTCACTGGTTTGTCCCAAGCACATACAAGAGTACTAGGCACATTACAGGCACTCATTAATATTAATTTTTAAAGGAATGAATGAATGAATGAATGAATGAATGAATGAATGAATGAATGAATGAATGAATGAATGAATGAATGAATGAATGAATGAATGAATGAATGAATGAATGAATGAATGAATGAATGAATGAATGAATGAATGAATGAATGAATGAATGAATGAATGAATGAATGAATGAATGAATGAATGAATGAATGAATGAATGAATGAATGAATGAATGAATGAATGAATGAATGAATGAATGAATGAATGAATGAATGAATGAATGAATGAATGAATGAATGAATGAATGAATGAATGAATGAATGAATGAATGAATGAATGAATGAATGAATGAATGAATGAATGAATGAAAGTATAGAGAAAAGTCTGCAAGTGTGGGAGATTTATCAAGAAATTGGTTGATGTCAGCATGAAGAAGGGTGACGTATCAATCTTGTGCAGATACAAATTTTCCAGAAAGTGATAACCTCAAACAGAAAAACGATGATAATATCTGTTACTGTCACTTTCAGCCATCACTTGTGTGATGCAGTGAGTCTCTTTCTCTAAGTCTCAGATCACTTTTTCGGCATTGTGTATCTACAAGAGAGAGAAATGAAGTTCACGAGGGTTCCTAGTCCACAGGGTTGTTCCGAGGAGTAAATGAAGTAACATTTGTTAAGCGAGTAGCTCAGTGACTGATAGCAAGGACTAAACCCAAGTGAGTCATGACAATTATTTTATCAAAAATAAGGATGATTAAGGCAAAATCTGTCTTTTAGTAACTTCCAACAATTTGTATGTGTCCTTCCTCTGGAGCTACGTATGATTAGTCTAATTTCTCTTCCACCTGCTGCTCCTTCTTTAGATATCTCTCCTGCACCCTGCATGCTGTCCAGTGAGGGGGCACTTTGTCCTCCCCTCAACTTACTAGAATATTAGGTAATTGCTAGGATGGGTAATGTTGCCAGGTTTTTTCACTGGTTTGTCCCAAGCACATACAAGAGTACTAGGCACATTACAGGCACTCATTAATATTAATTTTTAAATGAATGAATGAATGAATGAAAGTATAGAGAAAAGTCTGCAAGTGTGGGAGATTTGTCAAGAAATTGGTTGATGTCAGCATGAAGAAGGGTGACGTATCAGGAGAGGATAAGCCTTANTCCCAAGCACATACAAGAGTACTAGGCACATTACAGGCACTCATTAATATTAATTTTTAAATGAATGAATGAATGAATGAAAGTATAGAGAAAAGTCTGCAAGTGTGGGAGATTTGTCAAGAAATTGGTTGATGTCAGCATGAAGAAGGGTGACGTATCAGGAGAGGATAAGCCTTAAATGTGAGATTTTCAACTGATGGGGCCTGGGATATTTGAGGCTCAGGAAAATAAGCAGAAACCTCTTACGAGGGAGAACAGAAAGGTCAGGGGGAAAAGGTTTATTCTGAGCCCCAGCTGTGGAAGAATAATGTTACATGGAATATGGGAATGTAGGAGAGATTATTCCACATGGACCTGAAGTTCCAAAACTCAGGGGTGGTAGCCAGGACCTAGTATTTTCTGTCTCTTCTGAGTGACTGCAATGCACAGCCATGGTTGAGAGCCAGTGCCTTTCAAGAGTGAGTGTGATGAACCCCAGGCCTAACCCTGGTCACCACACCTCACCGAGGAAGACTCCTAGGGCCTCATGGCAACTGTCAAGCAGTCAGATGTAACAAAACATAGTGACAGCCACCACGACTACAACCATGAAAACCAACCCATCTAGCAAAGATAACAACACAAAACCTGCTATGTGTATCTTCACATGTCTGTGCATTCTTCCAGGAAAGTCTGGGGCTCAGATACAACCCTGCACAGTTCTCTGGGGTTCCCTTGGAGGTGTCATATGGTACCGTCAGTTCCTACCCCCAGGTTAGACCAGAATGGGGGCTCTTTCTATGTACTTCCATAGCTC
>NW_007762135.1:0-509 GCF_000696425.1 Galeopterus variegatus
AAAGACAGAAACTCTTGGTGCTTACAAGTGGAGAGAAAGACTAACACCCCTGAAATAACTGGGAAGTATAAAGGGTCTAAATAAAGTTTTATTAATAGAGGACTGGTTAAATAAGCAAAACAGTCACAGAATGAAATACTATATAGCAGTTAAAAACAATGAGATCTATAGGCTCTCATACTGAAAGATAGCTAAGACACTTAGTTTTATCTTTTTCTTTTTTTGGTGATTGGCTGGTACAGGGATGGAACCCTGGACCTCGGTATTATCAGCACCATGCTCTGACCAAACCGGACAGCCCCTATTTTTTTTTAAAAAAAGCTAGTGCTCTTCCTATAATGTTCAAAAAATTCACATGCATTACTACTTTTGTAAGCAGGAAAAAAAGCAACAAACAATTTAAAATTATAGCATTTAGAAATTAATGAGTTAGATTACATCAGTGGTCCTCACAGTGTGATACCCAGCCAGCAGCCACCTGTCTCATCTGGAATTTGTTAGAAAGACAA
>NW_007762135.1:5878-6368 GCF_000696425.1 Galeopterus variegatus
AAACTAAGGAGGCTGTTTTGCTTCTTAAGAAACTTAAGGCATGGAATGATATCAAAAAGGTCTATGCCTCTCAGCGAATGAGAGCTGGCAAGGGCAAAATGAGAAACCGTCGTCATATCCAGCGCAGGGGGCCCTGCATCATCTATAATGAGGACAATGGTATCATCAAGGCCTTCAGAAACATCCCTGGAATTACTCTGCTTAATGTAAGCAAACTGAACATTTTGAAACTTGCACCTGGTGGGCATGTGGGACGTTTCTGCATTTGGACTGAAAGTGCTTTCCGGAAGTTAGATGAATTGTATGGCACTTGGCGTAAAGCTGCTTCTCTGAAGAGTAACTATAACCTTCCCATGCACAAGATGATGAATACAGACCTTAGCAGAATTTTGAAAAGCCCAGAGATCCAAAGAGCCCTCCGAGCACCACGCAAGAAGATTCATCGCAGGGTCCTGAAGAAGAATCCACTGAAAAACCTGAGAATCATGTT
>NW_007762136.1:0-612 GCF_000696425.1 Galeopterus variegatus
TTCCCACATTTAAAACATTTTTTAGGTTGGAGAGCCGCCGTGAGAACTTGGGCTTTATAGTTTCCAGTTCCCACTTTTTGGCAAGCTCTGGTTAAACCAGCAAGAGTGGGGTTTTTATTTTTTATTGGAAGAAGGGCCCTTTGGCAGTCTTCATTAGCATTGTCAGAAGCCGATTGTAGTGAAACTACCTGGGCTGCCTGAGCATTATCAGTTTGTCTAGTTATGATGTCTTGAACATGATTAATAAAATCTATATAAGGCTCAGTGGGACCTTGTCTCATAGTGGGGAAAGATTTAGTGGGAGTATTTTTTTCAGGAATTTTGTTCCAAGCCTTTACAGCTGCACGAGTTGTTTGGTCAGGCACATGCTGAGGAAGTAAAGCCTGAGCCTGAGGTGTTATAAAATCTCCTTCTCTAAACAACATATTCATGTCAATTTGAACACTGTTCTGTATATTTTCTAAAACAGTAGCATGTAAAGCTTCCCGATATTCTTGTAGCCAGACAGTATATTGAGCAGTTAAAACAGTTTTTCCAAGTGTTTTCCAATCCCAAGGGGTCATATTATACCCATTGGCAATTGATTCTAAATATCCCTTAGTAAAAGTACTA
>NW_007762136.1:5869-6368 GCF_000696425.1 Galeopterus variegatus
AAATGCCAGGAGTAAATCAACACCTTTCAGTAATAACTATTAATGCAAAAGGATTAAATTCTCCACACAAAAGACACAGACTGTGATTGGATTAAAAAGATAGACCCACCAATATACCATCTTCAAGAGAATCACCTCACCTCTAAAGACAGACACAGACTAAGAGAGAAAGGATGGAAAAAGATATTCCATGCAAATGGAAACCAAAAATGAGCAGGAGTAGCTGTTCTTATATCAGATAAAATAGACTTTAAACCAAAAACCATAAAAAGAGACAAACTAGGCCACTATATAATGATAAAGGGATCTTTCCAACAAAAAGACATAACAATCATAAATATATATGCACCCAACAAGGAACAGCCAGATACATAAAGCAAACACTATTAGACCTAAAGAAAGAGATAGACCCAAATACCACAACATTTGGGGACCTGCACACCCCTCTCAATACTGGACAGATCATCTAGGCAAAAAATCAACAGAGAAACACAAGATA
>NW_007762137.1:0-409 GCF_000696425.1 Galeopterus variegatus
TAATATATAATTCATACGACTTAATAAGCATTCCAAATGAGAAAAAAAAGATGGTTATTTTAATTTTTCATATAATAAGTATGTCCTCTCTTGAAAAACCCTCACTCATCAGGAAGAATTATATAATGTGCACAATTTACCGTGGGCACACAATGTTTAATCTGCGTGGTATGTAGATGTATCATATCTTCGTTTCAGGACAGGACCTCATCCAAGCAATGTGAATGTTTCAGAAAATCAGGTACGGGTGTTGCCTTGTTAGTTATTTAGGCCAAGCTAGGAAAAGAGGAGTAATAGGGAACTAAGGCATGGCCAAGAAACAAGACAAAAATAAAATGTATTATTACTTTTTTTTGTATTAGATTAGTACGCTAATGATTAATGATACAAATTCATGTTAAAGCAGTAA
>NW_007762137.1:6130-6368 GCF_000696425.1 Galeopterus variegatus
TGTTTTTCTTACAGAAAATTGCTGAAGAAGGTGGTTTAAATCTGGTTCATGCCAACAGTGATAAATTGTTAACCTGAGCCAGCTTAGGTCTTGGAAATTTTGCTCTGGTCCCAGAAGGACCAGCTGTGCATAGAAACGTGGGTGGTATAAACATCAAGAGTCTTAGAACCCTGAGATCCAGGCCAGTAGGAGGTCTCAGGCCAGCCTGGTCTCAGTCAGTGTCCCCAGTCTGCCAGCC
>NW_007762138.1:0-312 GCF_000696425.1 Galeopterus variegatus
GTGGTGAGAGTGGGCATCCTTGTCTAGTTCCTGTTCTTAAGGGAAAAGCTTTCAGCTTTTTGCCGTTCAGGATGATATTGGCAGTGGGCTTATCGTATATGGCCTTAATTATGTTGAGATACTTTCCATCAATACCTAACTTGTAGAGAGTCTTTATCACGAAAGAATGTTGAATTTTGTCAAATGCTTTTTCAGCATCTATAGAGATGATCATATGTTGTTGTTGTTTTTTTTTAATTTTACTGATGTGTTGTATCACATTTATTGATTTACATATGGTGAACCAACTTTGCATCCCTGGGATGAATCTCA
>NW_007762138.1:5366-6368 GCF_000696425.1 Galeopterus variegatus
ACTGACCTGGGCTGGGTGTACTGTGGCTCTTGCCTGCTTCAGCATGGCTCTCAGGCCTCCTATTGTTGTTTTATAATAGTTGTAAGCTGTTTTATTTGTGGGAGAGAGTGATGCTAAGAACTGTCTATTCTGCCATCTTGACTGGAAGCCAGAAGCATGCATTTAAAACACATAGTAAGCACTTAATAAGTGTTTGTTGAATTAAGTGAAAAATGTAAGAACTGGTGAAGCTTCTGAGGGGTGATGGGCAGACAACCTGTGGAGCCTTAAGTGCAGTGAGGAATTGGCCTAATGGGTGAAAAAGACATGGAAAAGACAACAGCTCAGAGTGTTCACTGCCACCTCCACTCTGTCTTGTACAAGGGTAAGAGAGAGCAGAACTGAGCCTCAATCTCAGGTTCTCCTATGTACCCTCCTACCTCTTGAGTCTCCTGCTGGGTTGCTCTTCTCCTTCCTTCCTGTTAAACTACAGTAAGCCATTCATGACTTGTCAATTTCACCTACATCTTTCCTGTGTCTTTTTAGTACCAGAAGACAGACTAGAAAAGAAAAGTGAGCTCAGGATTAGGTGTAGACAGAAGGTCCTGGCTTCAAAGGCATCCTTTGCTGTGTGACTTGGGCAAGCTGCTGAACTTCTCCATTTCATGTGTCTAAAATGCAGACTGTAGTTGTCCTCACAGAGTGGGGAGGATGAAATGAGCTGGCCCATGTAATGCTCCAGCCCTGGTTCTGGGACATAGTAAGCTCTCTAAAAATTTTAAGTACCCCACTCTCCCTTGACACATGCCTAGGTGTTCCATAAATGCTCACTGAACTGAATCTAATCACACTGAACACCACAGTACATTTCTGTGCCTCTTCCCCATCTAGGTGTCTTCTTCATATCTCCAAGATGCATTTGCTCCCCAAAAGGCCAACCCTTAGAGGCTCATTCCATTAGAACGAGAAAAGCATAAGAAGCTGATTTTCCCCCAAGGAGAGACAGGCAAGACACTAAAGGAA
>NW_007762139.1:0-6368 GCF_000696425.1 Galeopterus variegatus
AATTATTGAAAATCAACATTGTACCCCACATGTATGTATAATAAAAAATAAATTTAAAAAATAATGTTTATTAGATAGCATGAATATGAATTAGATAGCAAAAATATAAAAGTGGAATCCTGGTAGGAGGCCGGGCTATTGCTCACACTCTCTCTGGGGCCAGCCTTCACTCCGTTTGTGGAGTGTGTATTTCTTTTTGTATCAAACTTATGTTCAACAAGTGACTGGTCACACTCTTGAGCCAGCCTGCACTCTGTACTAAACTTTAAGTGTTTATTTCTCACTTTTGCATTGAATTTTGTGTGGACCCTGCTCAGTCTCCGGAACTAGACCACACTCTCTGTGAAATCTTTATCTCTTATCTGTTACATCAAACCTGTTCTCACACTCTATTGTGACTCTGGTCTTGAATTCTTTCCTGTGACAGTCAAGAACCTGTTAAGAGTACAGGTGGGTTGAGGCTGCCCATCAGGCCTCCCCAGACCCTCTCCTCCGGCATCAGTAGGTTCCTGCCTCTTCCCCACATTTAAAAAGACCTATCTTATTTCAAAATTCATCAGGAAAGGCAGCCTCTTGAAGAGGAATGAATTGGCAAGTACGCTCTTTTCTTACTGCTATACCCAACTACACGGATTGGATAGAAAAAGGGGGAAAACTGTTTGGATCTGCATTAGTCAAATGGCAATAGGAAAATCCCTCAAAATAAATCCAAATATGAATCATCTCAGTTTATGATTTCTTAATTTCTATTTGCAAAAAGTGATATATATCTGTACAAATTATTGTAAATGTTGGGAAGAGAAAAAGTGCACCCCAGAGAAATAGTAATAACAGCTTCGGTTTTTAGTTCTAATAGTATCACACACATTCAATAAATATTAATTGAGTTATACATAAGTACGCATACATAAATGAGGTATATATAGGTCAAAATATAAGATATTTATGTATTCCAAATTAGTTAAGGTATGCAAGATAAAAATTAAATCTTTTGTGGCAAAATTATCACTAATGTCAATATATTTTATGCTTTAAAAGGGTTGTATATATCATTGAAGTCGCCTAAAACATAGTTTTCTCTTTTTCCCTCATGATATTACAGAAAAGCAACAAAGAAATAGAATGAAAAAAAAAAAAGAAGAAGAAACACAATTTTGGGAAAACCTAGATTCAAATCATGTATAATGAATTCTAAAATTAATTGATTTTTGTCAAAAATCATGCAGGCATAAATACTCCTTAGGAGAACATCTTAAATGTTTACCTATATATTAAATCATACAATTAGCAAATACCAACAGATCTGTATAGTTGCCTAACATACTGTATATGAAATAAATGATACCTTGCAACTAAGGAAACTGATCTATAGAAATACTAAGGAACAGGATAAAACAATATAATTCAAACGTCAATGAAGAAAGGATTCAAACCATGGCAGCTTAAGTTCCAGAGCCAACATTTATAACCAATGAATATGCTGTCAGCTCTAAGGTTGATGTCCAAGGTTATCCAATATGATTTCAGTAGCAAAAATTTAGCAAAAGCTTAAATATTACTCTTAGACAGTTGATTAAATAAATCATAACATATCAGTGTAATGGAGAATTAAACAGCTGATAAGTAAACTGTGGTAGTTCCACATGTACTGATGAGGACTAACCTCTAGGAGATAGTTATTTATATAATCAAGGTTCACACACTATGAATAGCATTTTGTGGGAAAAATAACATATGTATATATTTTCATGTGCGAGATCTCCAGAATATTTTACAAAGTACGGATACACATGATTGGTTGCTTTTGAAGGGGGGATATAAGTTTCTAGATATAAAAGAATTGGGAATACACTTTTCATTGTGACATTTTTTGGTAATTTTTGAATTTTGTACATGGTCAAGTATTATTTCTCTCTCTCTCTCTCTTTTTATTTAAATTGGAAGACTATTTTTTAGAGTAGTTTCAGGAACAGAAAAATGAGATTGTGAACTAGAAAGAAAATAGACTTAACATTCCACAAGATAAAGCTCAAGTACATATGATTCACTGATGATTTTACCATTTAACATTTTAAAAGAATTAGTACAAATTCTTCATAAGTGCTTTAAAAAATATACACCAAGAGAGAATATCTCAGAAGTTTTTCTATGAGGCCAGTATTACTCTGATACCAAAATGAGACAGACATCACAAGAAGAGAAAATTTCAGATCACAATCCCTTGTGAATATAGATGTAAAAATCCTCAGCAAACTAGCAAATTGAATCCAGCAACATATAAAAAGGATTATAGACCATGACCAAGTGGGATTTATTTGTTATATTCAAGGCTGGTTTAACATTTGAAAATCAGTGTAATTCACTATATCAATAAACTAAAGAAAAAAATCACATATGAATATGGACACAAAAATCCTCAACAAAATATTTGTAAACCAAGTACAGTAACATCCAAAATGGATTATATACTAGAAGAAAGTGGGATTGATACCAGGATTGTATAGTTGGTTTAACATATAAAAATCAATCAATGGGATATATCATATTAATTCCCTATCATCATCTCAATAGACACAGAAAAAGTGTTTATAAAAGCCCAAACCGATTTATGGTAAAAACAGTCAACAACTAGGAATAAAAGAAAAGGAATTCCCTCAATCTAATAAATAGCTTCTGTTGAAAATTCTCAACTAAGATCATATTTCATATTGAAAGACTGATAGCTTTTTGCCAAAATTATGACATATAGATACCTATTCTTGCTACTTCTATTCAATATCGTAATGGAGGTTCTAGATAAGGGAAATTAGGTGAGAAGGCAAAAAGACATCTATATTAAGTAAATTTGCAGATGATATAGTTTTATATACACACTATCTTAAGAAACAAACACATGTACACAACTGTTAGAGCTAATAAACAAGCTCAGTAAGGTTACAAGACACAAAATCAGTATACAAATATTAATGGTATTTCTGTGTGGTAGCAATGGGCAATCCAAAATTGAAGTCAAGAAAACAGTTCAATTTGCAATATTACCAAAAATAATAAAATACTTAGGAATAAATTTAACAAAGGAAATGCAGTGTGTGTGCACTGCAAACTTCAAAACATCTTGAAAGAAATTGAAAATGATTTAAATCAAGAGAAAGATATCCTGTGATTACGGATTTGTAAACAATATTTTTAACATAGCAATACTCTTGAAACTGATCAACACATTGGACACAATGTCAGTTAAAATTTCAGGTGTCTTTTTGTAGAAATTGACAAGTTGCTCCCAAAATTGATACAAAATGCAAAGGTGCTAGAATATCCAAAATAATCTTCAAATATTGAAAGATCCACATTCTTCCCAACCTAAATCTTGTTAGAAAATTACAGTAATTAAGACTGTGATGCCATCACAAGCATAAACATATAGATCAATTAAGAATCCAGAAATCAACTCATATATGTATGAATAATTAATTTTTGACAAGGATGTCAAGAAAATTGAATACAAAATGAACAGTCTTCAATAAATGATGCTGGGAAAACTGAATATCCGCATGCAAAAAAAATGTTGTTGGGTGTATACCTCACGTCATATGTAAAAACTCACTAAAAACAGATTAAACACCTGAATGTAAGAGCTAAAACTATATAACTCTGATAAGAAAGCATAGGTATAAATTTTTGTGACTCTAGATTAGATGACGAATTCTTAGATAGCACATCTTAAAAAAATAAGTAAACAAAAGAAAAACATAATTTCTTTTTTGCTTCAAAATGTAACATCTGATTTCCTCACTTCCAGTTGTTTGGTAACATGCAGTAAATCATTGTTAATTATAGATTCCTGGGTCGATTGTACACCAGTAGGACAAAATTACAGCCACATGGGAAAAATAAGTCCTTTCTGTGTACAGTCAATCCAGGAATCTATAATTAACAATGATTTACTGCATGTTACCAAATGATTAGAAGAGAGATCAAATGCGCACATCACAAAAAATAATTAAGTTTTGCAATGATGAATAGGTTAATTACCTTGAATAGATCGTCAAACACTGTATACATGTATTGAAGTATAAAACTCTGTACCCCACAAATTTGTACAATCAATGTTTCAATAAAAAAATATAAAAAATAAAATAAAAAAGAATATCAAGAAAGCAAAAGAAAATGACAGAATGGAAGAAAATATTTGCAAATCACATATCTGAAAAGGGTCAAGTATATTCCATGTTCATGGATAAAGAAGACTCAATATGGTCAAGATGTCAGCTCTTTCTAATTTGGTATGTAGATTCAGTGCAACCCAATAAAAATCCCAGCAACTTATTTCGTGGATATCAAAAAGCTCAAGTTGATATGGAAAGGCAAAAGACACACAGAATGGCCAACATGATATTGAGAGAGAAAAACAAAGTTGGAGGACTGACACTACCCTACTTGGAGACTTAATATAAAGTAATTGCAATCAAGAAAGTGTGGTAGTGGCAAAACAACAGACAGATAGATCAAGGGAACAGATAGAGAGCCCAGAAATACAGCTATGTAAATATGGCCAACTGATCTTTGATGAAGGAGCAAAGGCTCCTTCATCAAAGGATGAAGGAGCAAAAACAGAATAAAAGTTTTCTTCCACAAATTGGTGCTGGGACTGGTTATTCACATGCAAAAAAAGCAAATCTATACACAGAGTTTTACACTCCTCCCAAAATTAATTTAAAATGAATCACAGATCTAAATACAAAATAAAAACTATAAAACTCATAGACTACATCATAGGAGAAAATATAGATGTTGAGTTCATTGATGACTTTCTAGATACAATACCAAAGGCATAATCAATGAAAGGAAAGATTGATAAGCTGGACCTAAAATAAAATTAAAATTTTTTCCTCTGTGAAAGGCACTATCAGAAATTGAAAAAAAAAAAAAAAAAGAATAGCCACAGACTGAGAGAAAATATTTGCAAAAGACATATCTGATAAAGGACTGCTATGCTATTCAAAATATTCAAAGAACTCTTACAACTCAACAATGAGAAAACAAACAACTCAGTGAATAAACAGTCCATAAACTGTAACAGACATCTCACCAAAGGAGATATGCAGATAGCAAATCAGTATATGAAAAGATGTTCCACTTCATATATCACTGCGTAAAAGCAAATTAACTTATCACTGAAATACCACTGCACACCTATTAGAATGGCCAAAATGTAAGATGCTGGCAATGGCAAATCTGGTGAGGGCAGAGCCACAGGAACTCTCACTTATTGTTTGTGGAAATGCAAAATGGACCAGCCACTTTTGACGGTAGTTTGGCACTTTCTAACAAAACTAATCATCCTCTTACCATGTATATTAGTCTATTTTTTTGCTTATAACAAAATACCTAGAACTGAGTGATTTATAAGAAAAGAAAATTTATTGCTTACGGTTTTGGAGGCTGGGAAGTCCAAAGTCCAGAGAACACATTTGGTGAAAGCGTTGGTGGTAGTGAAAATGACCCTAGGGTATCACATGACAGAAAATGGCAGAGCAGTGAAGGCAAACTTTTCATTCACTCTTTTTAAAGCCCTCAGAACCACAACCATGGCCACCATTATCTATCCATTCACTATGGCAAGGTCCTGAAATTTAATCACCTCTTCAAGGCCACACCTTTCAATTACCATAATAGGATTTCCCACCCTCAAGAGTTACAGTAGGGATTTAAGCTTCAGTGAGGTTGGGGGCTGGGGGGATCCAATGTGCAGCATTCTGCCCCAATCTCCCAAATGCATATTCTTTTCACAGACAAACATATTCATTTGGTCCCTGATATCTTAACTTGTTTCAACTCAAAAGTCCAAAGTTCAATGTCCCATCTGTGAAATCAAAGACAAGTTATCTACTTCCAAGATACAGTAGTGGGGCAAGCATAGGGTACATAATTCCATTCAAAAAGGGAGAAATAGGCCAAAAGAAAAGAGTAACAGGCCCTAAACAAGTCTGAAACCCAGCAGACTGGGTTTCATTAAATATTACAGATGGTCAATAATGTGCCGTGACTCTATGTTTGATGTCCTCTGCACACTGGTGTGAGGTTGGGTCCCCAAGTCCTCAGGCAGTTCCACTTCTATGGCTTTCCTGGTCTCAGGTGATGCTTTAGCTCTCGCAGGTTGGTATTGCACTCTGGTAGCTCTACAATTCTGGGGTCTCCATGGTGGTCTCACCATCACAGTTTCACTAGGCATAGTACTGATGAGATATCTCTGCTGCAACTCTGACCCTATGTTTCCGCTTGGCTTTGCTCTAGCGAAGACTCTGTGGTGACTCTGCCCCTGTGACAGATCTCTTTCTGGGCCCTCAGGCTTTTCCGTACATCCTTTG
>NW_007762140.1:0-238 GCF_000696425.1 Galeopterus variegatus
ATTGAGAGGTTAGGAGATGCGTTCGTGTTTGCAGAGGGGGAGCCAGAATGGGAACCCAGAGTGTGTCCTCTCTCTCTCCAGATAGATCTCATAACCAGCCTTAGCTCTGCTCACTCTCAAGATCAGGAGGGCCTCACACTTTAGACCCCACTACAGTGGTGTAAGGACAACTCTGGAAGATGGTGAAGGAGGGCAAGGGTTTGTGGCAACAGAAGATTCTGGTTTGGCCCCAGGCAAT
>NW_007762140.1:5536-6368 GCF_000696425.1 Galeopterus variegatus
AAAAAAAAAAAAAAAGACAAAAAAAAAAAAAGAAATGAAGGAGAGATAAGAAATTTCAGAGACAAACAAAAGTCATGGTAGTTCATTACAACTGATATCATCTTATGAGAAATGCTAAAGAGAGTTACTGAAGCTGGAAGAAAAGAACACTAAATAGTAACATGAAAACATATAAAAGTGTAAAACTCACTTATAAAAGTAAGTGTACAGTAAAATTCAAAATAATACTGTAATAGTGGTGTGTAAATTACTTATAACTTTAGTATAAAGGTTAAAAGACAAAACTATTAAAAATAGTCACAATAATTTAAGCGATACACAATATAAAAAGATGTAAATTGTGACATCAAAAACATAAAATATGGAAAGGGGGAGTAAAAGTGTAGAGTTTTTCTATGTGATCAAAGTTAATAAGACACTCATCTCACACCATATACAAAATCAACTCATAATTGTTAGTTTAAAATATCCTATAATAAGATGTCTTATGTAAGCCCCAAGGTAACGACAAAGCAAAAACCTATAGTAGATACACAAAAGACAAAAAATAAGAAATCAAAGCATACAGAAAACCACAAAGTAAGACAGCAAGAGAAGAAGAAAAGAAAAAAGTATTTATAAGACAATCATAAAGCAATTAACAAATTGCAATACTAAGTCCTTACCTATCAATAATTACCTTGAATGTAAATGGATTAAGTTCCCCAATCAAAAGACAGGGTGGCTGAATAAATACTGCCTACAAGAAACTCACTTCGGGCCAACTCGGACCTAAGATGGCAACGGGTCTGGAGCGGCCGTGACAGGAGACAGCGCGATCCTGTGAGCCGTG
>NW_007762141.1:0-563 GCF_000696425.1 Galeopterus variegatus
CCAATCAATTCTTAAATGCCTTACCTTTCAAGTACTGTAATAGGATTTCCCACCCTCTCAACACTGTTACAATGGGGATCAAGCTTCCAACACATGAAATTTTGGGGGATATTCAACCCCTAGCAGGATCCCAACCTCAGGGAGCAGGAGAGAGGCCCAAGGAGAATGAAGGAGGGCAGGAGGGAGAAACATGAGAAATGAGTCTCTGTTCAGGGACACTGATTGCTCAATCAGTTCTGCTGGACAGTTCTTTGAGAAATTAACTCCTCTCAGGACAGTCCATCGGGGTGGAGGAGGAGGAAGACTTTATCCACACCCCTCCTCTCTCTCTGGTCAAAGATTCACTCTGTTCTACTAAATCCCCATGCTTCAGGTTGCATGTATGTGGCCCCTGAGTTCTGAGGGGTCAGCAGGGAAGCCCCGGTGTGGGAGTCAAGAGACATGCCGGGCTGAGGTGAGGCACTTTGAAGTTGTGACTGCATCACGTTGGTCAGATCCCACCATGAGCTGCAACTGGAACCAGAGGTGGATGATGTTGGGAGCATCTGAAATGGTGCATAAGT
>NW_007762141.1:5557-6368 GCF_000696425.1 Galeopterus variegatus
GATAAAAGAAATAGGGAAATTAATTTTAATAATGTATTTTATTTAACCACATATATATATACACACACACACATATGTATGTATTACCATTTTGGTATTAATCAATATTAAAAATTGACATACATTATGTTTTTTGTACTAAGTCTTTAAAATCCATGTGTATTTTATACTTACAACTCATGTCAGATTGGACTAGCCACACTTCAAGTGCTCAGTAGCTACAGGTGGCTAAAGGCTACCATATTGGATAGTGCATGCCTAGACTCTTGGAACCAACATACCAGCTCTTCTCTTACCTGGCTTTTCAATGTTTATTTATTCACCATTTTTATTCTCATACTCTTTGTCCAGCCATATTAAATCACAGGCTCTCAGAATTCTGGGTTATATGCTTGTGTTTTCTTCTGTCTAGAATATAATTCCTGTACTTTATCAGGGTATATTAGCTTAAGTTTTCCAGAAAGTGATTCTGAGGCAAAGGCTCATGGGCTACTGCTTTACTAGGGAGCTGTATTAGTCCATTTCTGTTGTTTATAACAGAATAGCCCAAACTGGAAAATGTATAAGAAATAAAATTTATTTCCTGTAGTTTTGAAGGCTGAGAAGTGCACAGTCCAGGGGGTGCATCTGGTGAGGGAACTCTCTATAGGGTCCCATGGTGCTGTAGGGTATCACACATGGCAAGAGAATGGCATGAGCAAGAGAGCTAACCTCACTTGCTCTCCTTACAAAGCTATCAGAATCACTCCTTGATAACCTGTTAAACCAATAACCCATTACTCCATGAGTGGATCAATCATTCCTCACCACC
>NW_007762142.1:0-237 GCF_000696425.1 Galeopterus variegatus
ATCATTTGATATAATTCTATACTCCTTCATGATAAAAACTTTCAGCAAATTAAGTATAGTACGAACATAGTGAACACAATCAAGTTCATATGTGACAAATTCATGGCTAACATTATACAGAAAATGGAAAAATGTTTAGAACTGGAACAAGACAAGAATGCCCACTCTCACCACTCTATTCAGCATAGTACTGAAAGTCCTAGCTATACAAGAAAAAGGAATAAAGAGCATACAAAT
>NW_007762142.1:5606-6368 GCF_000696425.1 Galeopterus variegatus
TTAGAAGCAACACAAAAAATTCCCAGTTCTTTAAAAATTTTTGTCTTACACCTCCCAAGTTATAGTTAGTTTCTTTGGAAGTTGTTCTTATCTGGCCTTTTATAGTTTCACTTTATGTATGTGCAAATTGGCATTCAACGAAAGATTCAAGAGGACCCCTACGCACATTTCTGGAACTCTTTCAAAGTGTAGATTTTCTGTGTTGTGCTGTGCCATGCAAACTCTAGACTTCTTGATTAAAACTTCAATCTTGTCTCCTCAACTCTCCAAAATTGCCACGTTATGTTTGGGTTCTGCCTCCTTGCACTGCAGGGAATTTTCTCCAGGAAGAAAGTACTCACCTCATTTGCACTCAGAAATTTTAGAAATATAAATATTTATATCTGTTGGCAAAGAGAAATTATCCTTTTAATTACAACTAATGGTATGCATGAAGTTCAATGGTATCAAAGGTGTTTTGTTAAGGAGTTCTTGTGAAAAATCTGCCATAACACTGGAAAATCTCAAATGATTTTCTGAAATTTGGTTTCTCAGTTTTCTGATAAATTAGTTTCACAAATAAACTTTACCTTGCTTAAGTCACTAATACAGTGAATGAACATAAGGCACTTTCCTTGAAGTTTGTAGAGCGGTGAGTATTAATCTTGTTCCAGTAATGGGGTAACTGAGGCGTGAGAGTTAAAAAACTTCCCAAAATTCACATAGCCAAGGGCCGGCCCGGTGGCGCACTGGATAGTGCGCCGCTTGGGAAGCGCGGCGGCG
>NW_007762143.1:0-221 GCF_000696425.1 Galeopterus variegatus
AGGTTCTCGGCGGAGACGGGAGCCATGGAAGCCGCTGTTGGGGCCAAGCCACAAAACCTGAAGAAGCACCGCAGTCCCCAAGCCTACTTGACTTACAGCTCAGTACACCACAAACAACTGAGGGGAGAGGAGGAGTGACATTTTCAAAAGAGCCATCATGTGTGGGGTGTGGGGATCGAGAACTTTCTGTGTCTAACACCAGAGAGATTCTCTAAGCCAAG
>NW_007762143.1:5820-6368 GCF_000696425.1 Galeopterus variegatus
CCCAGCTCCCCCAGCTGCCCTCCGTGCTGGCTCTGGCTCACAGGGGAGCCGGGGTGTTGAGACAGAGGCTTCTCTCCTTCCTGAGTGATTATGAGGGGCAACTTCTCCTCCTTCTCCTGGAGGGTTGGGGGAGCCTGCATGGTGCATGCCAGAGGAGCCAGGGCTTCTTGCCGGTCTCACACCTTTCCTCCTGGCTCCTTTCCTCCAGTCTCCTCACGTGCTCTTTCTAATTTAACAGCAGGGAGAAAGGAAGTGAGCCTTGACTGAGCCCTGACCGTGCCAGGCACTGTGCCAAGCACTTTACATTCATTAATTTGCAGCGGAGGTCCTGGTACTTGACGCTTACCTGAGCTGTCTCCTCCCCCTCACTGATCTCCAGCACAAGGCAGTGGGGGATTGCTTTTCCACAACTGCTGCCTGGGAGGCGAGAACAGTGTCAAAATGGCAGGAGTGAAAATGAGACTAGGACTAGGGCCAGCCACACACGTTTCTGTTTTGAGGCACTGCTTCCATGAGGAGGAAACTGAGGCAACCCAGAAACTGACAGC
>NW_007762144.1:0-327 GCF_000696425.1 Galeopterus variegatus
TGATTCAGCCCAGCAGGAGGCTCGGAGCCAGGCAGGGCCAAGACAATCAGAAAAGCAACCCGAATCATGTGGAGAGAAATAGAGGCCCCTGCAAGCCTCGTGACGTTCCCATCAAGGGAGAAGCAATCAGCATATATGCAAAATGCTACAGATTTCCATTGCAGGTATATCATCCAGGCAACTGGAACTGTAAGCAACCGGGATACAAGATGGAAGTCCTGGGTTCAAATCCCAGCTCTGCCACATACTAGCAACTGTAGCCTCAAGCAAGTTATTGAGCTTTCTTCAAACTCCATTTGCTGGATGTGAAATGGACCTGGCAGGAAG
>NW_007762144.1:2489-2710 GCF_000696425.1 Galeopterus variegatus
CCCTACGTGCCATGACTGCCTCAGACCTTTTCCTGGGCTAAGGGGCACTTTACTTCTCCGTGTATACAAATTCTGTTCCTCCACGGTTATGGTTGTGTTCCCCAAGCAGCAGACCCTGAGAAAAGGATTTGAACACAAGTCATTTATTTGAGAGATACAGGGGACCCCCGCATAGGTGAGGGGAAGTGGTCCAGAGAAGGAAGGCAGCCGGGAAAGGGCCA
>NW_007762144.1:6062-6368 GCF_000696425.1 Galeopterus variegatus
AAAAATAAGTGAAATTCAAATAAAGTAGAAGAAAGCAAATAATAAAAGACAAAAGCAGAAATTAATGAAATAAAAAACAAACATGCAATTGTTGAAAATCAACACAGCCAAAAGTTGTTTTTTTAAATAAAATGTGTAGACCGACAGCAAGACTGATCAAGAAAAAAAACAGAAATGGCACGTTACCAATATTGATAAAGGGGACATAACTACCATACAACAGATATTAAAAATGTACCAAGAGCCCTTGTTCTAAGGAAATAAATACTCACTGAAGTATTTAAAGTAGCATAATATATTCAACTT
>NW_007762145.1:0-411 GCF_000696425.1 Galeopterus variegatus
AAGCTAATTTCTACCAGGACGGGTGCTGCATCTGGGGTGGGGCCTCCTGAGCTCTGCCCCCTGTCTCCTGCGCACAAAATCTGGACCAGCATCTGTACCTACTTAATCAGCTGTTGTGCACTTAATTCTTTTTTTTTTTCCCCTTTTTTGTGACCAGTAACAGGATCGCAACCCTCGGTGTCATGTCCGCACCATGCTCAGCCAGTGAGTGGACCAGTCTCTATATGGGATCCGAACCCTCTGCGGGAGCGCTGCCACGCTCCCAAGCACCGCACTCTACCGAGTGTGCCACCGGGCCGGCCCCATGGACTTAATTCTTAATTCACTTTTATTTCCATGTTCTTGACGTTACTTATATATTTTATGTGTATCAGCAGCATTGTTTTTCAATTGCTTAGGTGCATGTGCCCC
>NW_007762145.1:6116-6368 GCF_000696425.1 Galeopterus variegatus
TTTTTTTTTTTTTTTTTCCCTTTTTTGTGACCGGTAACAGGATCGCAACCCTCGGTGTCACGCCCGCACCATGCTCAGCCAGTGAGTGGACCGGTCTCTGTATGGGATCCGAACACTCGGCGGGAGCGCCGCCACGCTCCCAAGCACCGCACTCTACCGAATGTGCCACCGGGCCGGCCCCATGGACTTAATTCTTAATTCACTTTTATTTCCATGTTCTTGATGTTACTTATATATTTTATGTGTATCAGC
>NW_007762146.1:0-558 GCF_000696425.1 Galeopterus variegatus
ATGTTTACTAATTTCTTTGTTTACTGTTGCTTCTTGCAAACACTCCTTTCTTCTGGGTCCTGTTTTCTTCTTCTCAAAGTATGTTGTTTATAAGGTCTGTGAGATTCTTTTGGCACTACATTCAATCTCTGAAGACCTAAAAATGTCTTTATTTTGCTCTTTCTCTTCAAAAAGCCCTTGAAGATATCAATTTGCTGTTTTGGAGCCTCTTTTTATTGTCCTATTTTTGTAGGTAATTTATCTTTTCACCTCAGTTTTAAGATATTCTTTGCCTTTGATGTTCTGAAGTTTATCTATAATTGGTCAAGGTGTGAATTTCTTTTTATTTATTTTTTCTTCCAGCTTGCTCTTGTTTTAGTATTTATATCTTTATTAATTTTGAAATATTCTCAGCCATGACGCCTTTGTCTTTGATGTCTTTGAGCATTGCCTCTTCTCTATCTCCTTGCCATCTCTTTCTGAAAATTCTCTACGGTGTTTGTGGGATCTCCAGATCATTTTATTTTTTATTTTGTGGTGGCTGGATGGTATGGGGATCCAAACCCAGTACCTCGGCAT
>NW_007762146.1:2457-2783 GCF_000696425.1 Galeopterus variegatus
GAGCCCCGCCGCCACCGGGACGCCGCCATCGGGATGGGAGCGGCGACCGGGAAGGTTCCTCCACGCGCCTCCCGCCGCCCGGCGCTCTCTGCTTCTCTTGAAGGTGCCAAAAATATACTGAATCCTTCCTCCAGTAGAAAAGCAAGTTTGAGTTATGCCAGGAGAGCTCCAAACGCTGCTTCCTATGCTTTGTACATGAGAACACGGGGAAGGAGGGAAAGCTGCCTACATGGCTCAGCTATGCTACAAGCAACAATATATCCAGTTGCCACCACACCCCACTCCTTCTCTTCAAGGTAGCTGTCTCTGAGCTAGCAGCTCTCCAG
>NW_007762146.1:6080-6367 GCF_000696425.1 Galeopterus variegatus
TCAAATTCATTCAGATTATTGCTTATCTTTCCAGGCAAGGGGCTTGTGTATAGATTGTGACCGAGCCCTTTGTTTTCTTCTGAAGTAATCGTCCAGTCTGGGTTCTCCCTCTCCTGTTCTGCCCACTGTCTATTATCCTGGAGACAAGATGAATTCATGGATCTAGAAACAATTCCATAGAGCAGAAGGGAAGGGTGTGGAACAAAGGGGAAGTAGGAATCTTCAGTAGAAAAGAGGATAAAGGTAGGTATCCCAGACCATCCTTTAACTGAAAATGATGGGACACT
>NW_007762147.1:0-407 GCF_000696425.1 Galeopterus variegatus
ACTGGGATCTGTAATGATTAATTCAGAGGGAGCCAGCCCACTCAGTGTAAGACCACCTAGCCGAAGGCCACTGACCGGCTCAAGTCAAGAGTGTCTGTGTGTTCTGAGCAAGCACCCTTCTGAAGGACAACTGTCTCCTCAGCAACAGTCAAGCTGTCATGTTCTTAGAAAGATCTGCCTCACCACCTCCCAACCGTGCCTATGACTCTCCTGTCCCTCAGCACTCACAGCCTCACCATCGCCATCTGCCCTGGGCCAGCAGGACAGCTATTAGCAGGCCTCTGCAGGTCAGTCACCTCCCAGCCCAGGACCTCCAGGTCATCTCTTATCTCCTCTTCTCTAACCTCATGTGACCTTGTTCACAACGTGTGAACATGCCTCTCGAAGGCCTTTCACTGAACCCCCTG
>NW_007762147.1:3511-3816 GCF_000696425.1 Galeopterus variegatus
GATCCAGCTTCAATGGCTTGCTTGTTCTTTTTCTAATATGCAAGGTACTCTCTTGCCTCAGAGCTTTTGCACTTACTGTTCTCTCTGCCTAGAACAATCTTCCCCAAGATATCTGCATGGCTTATCCCCTCATTTCCTCTAAGTCTTTTTTCAAAAGATGTTTATACAGAAAAGCTTTACTAGGCCACCCTGTGTGAAATTCAACCCTATTCCCCTAGCATTTCATGTCTCCTCTATTTTTTCTCCTTTGCATTCATCCATATACAAAATATGTAAATGGCATATATCTTAGATAGTTTTATTTG
>NW_007762147.1:5557-6367 GCF_000696425.1 Galeopterus variegatus
TTCCAGGGTCACGTTTGTGCCTTTATAATGTATCTTTATAATGTATCTTTAGATATTTAATTCAAATTTTTGCAGATGGTTGATAAGACAACAGACAATGCATTATTAAAAACTATATGTCCCCTGCCCCTCAATTTCGTAGAAGTCTTCACTGATATCAAGATTGCCTTTTATCAGAGGCTCTCCATCTGTCCCAATATCCCATATATCACTGTGCTCTAATGACATTTTTTCAGTTGCAAAACTTGAAAATGAAAGAAGAAAATTTGCTTTTGACTTCATTACACCAAAAATATCTGAGTGTTAAATGGGACCACTGTGATATGGTAGTTCCCAAGTTCCTATTGTTAGTCATGGGTTATTTTGGTTCAGCTGCAAAGTAACAGCAGGTGACTAGAACGGAAACTACTTGCAATTTTCTGGAGCTTCATTGAAATGCTAATTAAAGTAGCTGAGATTTTAGAGACCCTACATGAATTTCTATCAATTTCCATCATTTCTCAATCCCATTCCTGGGTAGGGGCCTAAGGAGCTTTCTTTGCTGATTATACCTAACCTCCATTTTGGCTTTGGGGAGAAGTAGAGGTCAGTGATTGAAAAGAGGAAATACCTTTGGAGTTGGGAACATTGAAAGTAATAGAAATAACCAGATCAGCCAGATTTTGAGAAAATTGGTTCACTGAATTATTAGTAGTATGATCTGGTGTGATGATTTCAAACTACAATTTTTAGGCTAATTGGGTCAGTTATAAACACATGGAAATCTGGGTGGAGTATCTTCTTAGGGCAACGTTTCCCATACTTAACTTT
>NW_007762148.1:0-562 GCF_000696425.1 Galeopterus variegatus
GTTGGGCTAAAAGCCATAGATGACTAAGGAATGGCAAAGTAAATGTGTCTACATGCTTTATCGGCAGCAGCTTGAAAGTACAGCCACCCTGTGTAGTTTTTTGGCCCTAACCTAAGAGTAAGTTAAAAATTTTCAGAGTATTTATATTGTTTTTAGACAGTGAAGTTCTGGAGATCTTATGCAATTTTTCTTAGTCTCTTGCCATGCAAAGAGAGAAGTTGCTCTTATAGTTCTATTGTTTCAAAGTTAATTAGAAGGTTGACACTAACAAATGTTTTCTCTTTGCTAAACAAATGTTTTATCTTTGCTTGCAGGTGGGGAAGGTAGATGAGTAGCAAAACAAAGAAATTGACAGATACAAACTAGCCAAAATAGAATTTGTGGTCTCCCCTAAATTGTACTCTCTTGCAGTTTCTTTTTCCTTTTTTCTTTTTTGTTCTTATCTCAATAGAAGTCATCATTCCAGTTGTATGAATCAGAAAAAGGCCTCTCTCCTTCACACCTTAGACCTAATCCATTACCAATTGACCTAAAAGTAGCTTTAAAGAGTCTCCAGTTCTCT
>NW_007762148.1:5940-6367 GCF_000696425.1 Galeopterus variegatus
GGATTGACAGAGTGATAGGAAGGATATATGGTATACTGAATATACGAATACACTAAGAGAATTTTTTCAGATCAGGTTAAACGTTTTGAGTAAATAGGTAAAGAATATACAGAAAACTAAGAAGAACACGTGTAATAATTAAGTGTAGTATAAGCAAAATATTCTAAAAGGATGAGTCGTCTTATTTTACTCTGTAGCTCAGCCATGAAGAGAATTTGCATAGTCATAATAATGTAAGCAATAACTGTTTCTTTGACTACACACTGAGATGTAACAATAATCAAAGAATGTAGACAAACTATGTGAGAGAAAGTGAAAAGTGCAAGAATGATAGAGAGGTCAAATAAATAACGAAATTTTGTGGTAAAAAGAAGAGCAGAATTAGTATATAGCATACATTTTAGAAATTTGAAAGTAAATTGTTGAA
>NW_007762149.1:0-283 GCF_000696425.1 Galeopterus variegatus
ATGCCACCTCTTGCCCTGAGACCTGCACTGTGGTTCTGTGGGAAAAGAGATTTTGATGGGGGTAGTGATGGCATTAGTGTTGGAGTTAGTAACTCTTTAGCAAATTATGAGAAATAGTCAAATAGTAGTAGCATCAGTATTGTTGTATTCCACTGAGAATAATGTTGGCCCGTGCTTGCGAGCATTCCTTGGCCTTTAGAGAAAGGCACAGGTGCCAAGAAGCTGGGAAGAGCCCCTTACCATAGTATCAGAGGAGGGCTCCAGCACTTTGCTAGACTCCTGG
>NW_007762149.1:5689-6367 GCF_000696425.1 Galeopterus variegatus
AGCTGTTTTGAAATTAGTAGTATATGCACATACATGCTAATATCACTATTACGAGCAGACTTGGGACCAAATGAAGAGATTCTTTATTAACAGAAGTAGACTTGTTAGAATAGCACATACAAGGTGGCCTCAAGCTACGCTGAGTTATCCTAGAAATGATGATGTAGGAAAATGTATCCCAAACCCAGGCTTTGCTGATGCCAACTGTACCCTTTTGGGGAGAATAATCTGACATGGACAGATCCCTCAGCCATCTTATTCTCAGTTCTTTTCATCGAATGCAGGCAGTACAGAATGGCTTTTAGTTATTCAGCCAAAAAGGTATTTATTATTCTTATGATAGTATTATAAAGTAATCATGTGACATAGGAGAAAATGCCACCTCTTGCCCTGAGACCTGCACTGTGGTTCTGTGGGAAAAGAGATTTTGATGGGGTAGTGATGGCATTAGTGTTGGAGTTAGTAACTCTTTAGCAAATTATGAGAAATAGTCAAATAGTAGTAGCATCAGTATTGTTCTATAAGTGACAGTAATTGATGTGTTCCACTGAGAATAATGTTGGCCCGTGCTTGCGAGCATTCCTTGGCCTTTAGAGAAAGGCACAGGTGCCAAGAACCTGGGAAGAGCCCCTTACCATAGTATCAGAGGAGGGCTCCAGCACTTTGCTAGACTCCTGG
>NW_007762150.1:0-228 GCF_000696425.1 Galeopterus variegatus
GTTTTGGTATGATGTGTCTTTATTTTCATTAGTTTCAAGAAATTTTTTGATTTCCTGTTTATTTTCTTCTTGGACTCATATGTTGTTCAGAAGCATGTTGTTTAATTTCCATGTATTTGTATAGTTCCCAGAGTTTCGTTTGTTATTGATTTCTAGTCTTAATTCTTTGTGGTCTGAAAAGATACTGGAAATGATTTCAGTTTTTAAAATTTGTTGAGACTTGATTTG
>NW_007762150.1:5859-6367 GCF_000696425.1 Galeopterus variegatus
GGCAGCATACCCATTACCACAAATTATATTTGTACCCCATGTCACCCACCCAATATCCAATCTCACTCCCCTTTCCCACCCCACTCCACTTTGTACCCTAGTAATGTTCTCTCACTCTGCAAGACCAACACACTACTGTGGTCTTTTTTTCCTTCCTTCTTTCTCTCTTAGCTCCCACGTATGAGTGAGTGCATGCACTATTTATCCCTCTGTGCTTTGTTTATTTCACTCAATGGTATTTATCCCTCTGTACTTTGCTTATTTCAATCAACGTAAGTTTCTCCAGGTTCATCCATGTTGTTGCAAATGAGAGAATTTCATTCGTTTATGTTGTTGCAAATGAGAGAATTTCATTCGTTTTAAGGGCAGAGTAATATTCCATGGTGTATATATACCACAGTTTCCTCATCCAGTCATCCACTGATGGACATTTAGGTTGGTTCAATGTCTTGGCTATTGCAAACAGAGCTGCAATGAACATGGGAGTGCAGGTATCCCTTCGACATGA
>NW_007762151.1:0-360 GCF_000696425.1 Galeopterus variegatus
TTGATGCACACCTTAATCATTAAACACCTTCAAATATTATACTTATTTATTTATTTTTTAAATTAGGTCTTTATGTATGCTACCCTAACAATTCTTCTGGGTGTGGAATGAGAAACATCTTGGAGGAAAAAAACGATAGGTATTTTCCAATTTTCCAATTGAAGTGAAATAGTGTAAATCTTGCTATTGCATTTAAATGAAGCGAGGCTTATTACATACATAGTATGCATTTCTTACATAATTAGAAAAAAATTTTATGAGTAACAAAGTAAAAAGTTGCTTTTTTTCATTATATAATTTCTTATTGAACAAACGTAAGATTCCTATCAAATGGGAGTTCAGAGAGTTTTGTTTTGTTTT
>NW_007762151.1:5559-6367 GCF_000696425.1 Galeopterus variegatus
CAAATTATTAAACAGGATTGATGTCAATTTCACAGGAATAGCTTTTTTTCTGCATACCATATACTTGTGGCTTATAACAATAGAGGAAAATATTATAATCAGTAATGACAAAACCCTACACATATATAGCAAACAGCAAAAGAGGTGTGTTGACAACTTTTATGTAGGTGAACTTTTTTTGTGTGTGTGTGTGTTTATTATGGCTCAGTCTTTACTGCCCTTTTCCCCCTCCCTCCACCTTGACTGCTTTGAGGGAAAAAATAATATATTTTCTTCATAGTTTTATTACAACTACTTTCCTTTCCATTTGAAAGGGTAGTCATGGTTCTAGCAAAACATTTTTTTCTAAACAAAGTCACTCAAAATTATCTAGCAATAAAAAAAATTAAATTAAAAATAGTGTTTAGATATAAGGAGTTAGAGAGTTAACAGTTCAGTAGAAAGTATCCGAAAATAGCATAGCTAACTTTACATCACGGTCCATATTCCTCATTAAAACATTTTTAAGTCTGACATTTTAAAAACACTAATAAACGAATAGTTATTTATAGACTGACTAAAGACTACTACATTTTGCTATGATTATCACCCTATTAATTGATGCACACCTTAATCATTAAACACCTTCAAATATTATACTTATTTATTTATTTTTTAAGTTAGGTCTTTATGTATGCTACCCTAACAATTCTTCTGGGTGTGGAATGAGAAACATCTTGGAGGAAAAAAACGATAGGTATTTTCCAGTTTTCCAATTGAAGTGAAATAGTGTAAATCTTGCTATTGCATTTAAATGAAGCGAGGCTTA
>NW_007762152.1:0-432 GCF_000696425.1 Galeopterus variegatus
TCAGGGCTCTGGGGAGCATGGTACTGAACAAAAATTTATGATTAAGCACATCAGTGACATAGTATCAGAAGCAGATAAGTCTCAGAAACTATTAAAGAACAGTTTCTAAATACGTATCAAATAAAATTGTTCTGCTTTTATTTTTTGATAGATAGTCAATATGAAGGCTTTTTACAATACAATTTTGTTTTCATATACACAAATATGTCTTATTTCTGTATTTTTAAAAAGAATTTAACTTTTGAACAAAAAGGTTTTAAATAGAACTCTGTACATTATTTTATATCATTTTAATTTTTTAGCACTTCCTTTCACTCTCAACTTTTTCCTGGTTTGAATAATAAATTTCCATTTTATGATTAAGAAATTTGAAGTGTTGACACCTTCAGTCAACTTTTTCATTAAACCAAAATATTATTTTATTTTATTTTA
>NW_007762152.1:6158-6367 GCF_000696425.1 Galeopterus variegatus
CAGTGACATAGTATCAGAAGCAGATAAGTCTCAGAAACTATTAAAGAACAGTTTCTAAATATGTATCAAATAAAATTGTTCTGCTTTTATTTTTTGATAATCAGATAGTCAATATGAAGGCTTTTTACAATACAATTTTGTTTTCATGTACACAAATATGTCTTATTTCTGTATTTTTAAAAAGAATTTAACTTTTGAACAAAAAGGTT
>NW_007762153.1:0-520 GCF_000696425.1 Galeopterus variegatus
TTTATTTATTTATTTATTTATTTTGGCAGCTGGCCTGTATGTGGATCCAAACCCTTGACCTTGATATTGTAATATTACACCAACCAACTGAGCTAACCAGCCAGCCCCAAGCCACACTTTTTAAAATGATAATACCATCTAGGATTATCAGAGAATAAATGCATTAGAAACTGTATGCTGTGTACATGTTCCCACATTTCTGTTGTGATCATCAATGTAGTGTTGTTGCATGTAGTAACTCAATTATAAAATAAAAATAAAGTCCAATCCTAAAGTCAGTCTTTGAAACAGACTACTAAGATATTATTGAACAAGATAATTTCTCAATCTTTTCTCTTTAAGTGATATGCTAAATTGTATATAATAAACCCTGGCTATTCACAAGTATGTTTTCTCAATTATTGGCAAGCAATTTCTCTTTACATACCCTGTGCCCTATCATATGTAGAAATAGATTTTGACAGGGCCGGCCCGGTGGCGCACTGGATAAGTGCGCCGCTTGGGAAGCGCGGTGGCGCTC
>NW_007762153.1:6113-6367 GCF_000696425.1 Galeopterus variegatus
TCTACAGTGAATATTGTTTTTGTAATTAAATAATGCAGTTATTTTTGCAGAAAGAGGGAAGGCAAGTGGTCACTTGATTATCACAGTACAGTACAGAGGGGATATAATGGTCTTTTCAATAAGTGGTGCTGGGCCATTTGATATCCATATGGGAAAAAATATATACCTTGACCCCTTCCTTATATCACACAGGAAATCAATTCCAGGTGGATTACAGATTTAAAGGTTAAAAGTTTTTGAGAAAAATATAGAAC
>NW_007762154.1:0-461 GCF_000696425.1 Galeopterus variegatus
GACAGTGCCTACTTGATTTCAGAGTGGACCTGGGAAGGTAGGTATATTAAGAATGTGTGTGTGTGTGCGCGTGTGTGCGCGCGTGTGTGTCTGTGTGCGCGCGTGTGCGTGTGTGTGCGTGTGCGCGTGCGCGTGTGTGTGTATGCGTGTGCGTGCGTGTGTGTATTTGCGCACACACGTGCTTATTGGCTATGAGCATAGTTTAGGTCTTCCTAATAGCTGATGCCAGGTCATGTTCCTCATCTATGAAGAGTCGCTTCACAGATGGCAAGTCCCTGCTAACACTGAAATTCTGCGAGCCTATGGTTCTTTCTTAGGTTTCATAGCATGCTCAGCTTTTTGGGGGGCGGGGAGAGGGAGAGTAGATTCAAAGGAGGTTTAACCCTTTACACCGGTTATAAGCAGGAAATTTATCAAGATGAGAGGCATAAGCACATGTGAAACACTTATAACAATGCAAG
>NW_007762154.1:1299-6367 GCF_000696425.1 Galeopterus variegatus
AGCAGGAAATTTATCAAGATGAGAGGCATAAGCACATGTGAAACACTTATAACAATGCAAGTTAGCCTATAATTGGAAATTATTTAGAAGATTTAAGAATCCCAAAGAGAAGGGTGTCCGTGGGATCTGGAAATGACTAGGGGACATCTTGTGGAGGACATGGTCATGAAGGACTTTACCTGGGTAGAGCTTGATAGATGAAGATTCAGGCATTCCAAATAAATAAATGTAGTACCTGTAAATATATATAGGAAAAACAACTATCTACATGCCCAGCATTTACATATATTCATTTATTTATGTTGTCTTCATTTTCTGTGCATTTATACAAGGAGATACAAATGGCTTATCAGCTGTAGAATTTTCTCTTTGGCCCCCTGGGGTTATAGCACGAATGAAACACTGTGTGGTGTAACGGCTGCAAGAGACACACATACCGTGTTCTGAAATACAATGAGAGGCCCAAGCCCAGCTAGTTCTCTTTAGGAGTTGGAATAGTACCAAAGATACTTTTATCTGTGAGGGAAAATTCCAAGAGACGTTTCCTGTGGAGGACATCTCTGTGGTCTCCACAACCCGGCACAATGGCTAACTCTCCATGGGACCCCTAGCTTCTCAAACCCAAGCCTGAACAGGGGCAGCAGTTTGGGAATGGCTTCCTGGAGCCGAGTGCAGGCTCCGTTTCTCACCTGAGATAGCATCCCCTTTGAACCCTGTGGCCCTTTCTCAGAAGAGACTAATGCGTTTTCCGAGACACACTCTTGACCTCTGTCATCAACCCTACCTGTTGGAGGTATGATGCAGGGACGTCAGAGGTGGTGATGATTTCAAAACATATACAAATGGAAGGACTCCTGAGAAATAAAAGTAGCACATACTTATTGGCTGCCATGTGAGAACTGAGGCTTCGCTGGAGCATAGAGTGCTGCTTGCTGTTACGCAGAGACTTATCAATAGGAGACTGACAGGGCTGGCCTATTAGCTCACTTGGTTAGAACTTGGTGTTATAACACCAGGGTCTAGGGTTCAGATCCCCATACCAGACAGTGATAAAAAAAAAAAAAAAAAAAAAAAGAATAGGAGACTGGCTACATGAAATATATGGCACAGCTGTCAATGGAATACTACGCAGCCATGAAAAAGAATGAGGTAGCACTACAAGTGCTGATGTTGTAAGATATCTATAGTCCACTAAATGAAAATAATGTGCCCGTAGAGGCATACAAATCTAGAAATCTATAATAAACTGTAGGTGATGGTTACTTCTGGGTAGTAGAATTGTATGTGTGTGTACATACATGTTTATATCATTTTAATTTTTAAAGATGAGCATTTATTTCCTTTAATACAAGATTTTTAAAGATTAATAGACAGGGATATACTACTGAACTTTTCTTTATTGTTGTAAAATCTACGTTACATAATGTTTATTATTTTAACCATTCATAAATGTACAATTTAGTGGCATTAAATACATTCCCCATGTTGTAAAACTATCACCATTTATACCCAAAACATTTTTATCATCCCCAATAAAAGCTCCATGTCCATTAAACAATAACCCTCCCTTTTCCCTTCCCTGCAGCCCCTGATCACTTCTGTTCTACTTTCTGTCTATGAATCTGCCTATTCTAGGTACCTCATATAAGTGGAATCATACAATATTTACCCTTGTGTATCTGACTTATTTCACGAAAATAATGTTTTCAAGGTCCATCCATTTTGTAGCATATATCAAAATTTCATTCCTTTTTATGGCTGAACAATATTCTATTCCATGTTCATAGCATATTTTATGTATTCATTTATCTGTTGATGGACACTTGGGTTGTTCCTACCTTCTAACTATTGTGAAGAATGCTGCTCTGAACACTGGTAATACAAATAATCCAATCAAGTCTCTGCTTTCAACTCTTGTATTTATACCTGGGAGTAGAATTGCTGAGTCATATGATAGTTCTATGTTTAGCTTTTTGAGAAACAGCTATTTTCTACAGCAGCTGCACCATTTTACATTCCCACCAGCAGTGCACAAAGATTCCAATTTCTCCACATCCTCGCCAACAATTATTAGTTCCCGTTGGTTTGTTTGTTTGTTTCTAGCCATCCTGGTAGGTATGAAGTGGTAACTTGGGGCTGTGATTTTCATATCCCTGATGACTAACGATGTGGGATGTGGAGCATTCTAT
Source organism: Galeopterus variegatus (assembly GCF_000696425.1). Classification (NCBI taxonomy): domain Eukaryota; kingdom Metazoa; phylum Chordata; class Mammalia; order Dermoptera; family Cynocephalidae; genus Galeopterus; species Galeopterus variegatus. The sequence continues at coordinate 3,489 of NW_007762154.1, forward strand.
CATGTGCTTATTGTGATTTGTGTATCTTCTTTGGAGAAATACCTATTAAAGTCCTTTGCCCATTTTTGAATTGAGTTTTGTTTTTTTGTTGTTGAGTTTTGGGAGTTCTTCATATTCAGGATATTAATGTCTTATCAGATATATGATGAAGTCCAATTTATCTATTTTTTTTCTTTTGTTGCCTGTGTGTCATGGATTGTTTCTTTTAACCCATAAGAACTTGCATTACATTTTAAAGAGCATAAATCAATTAGATAAATTCAGTTTATCTGTAAGTTTTCGGGACTGAATAAAGTGAAGCTTCCCTGCACTTCTGAGCCATGTGCCAGTGAGTCACGTGTAGAAAGAAAGGGCCACGGCTGGCTCGGGCTGCCAGAGCACAACCGGGTGTTGGGGGACTAGGTTCTAACTCCATTCATCCAAAGAAACTGCTAAACCAGGACCCAAAACTGTTTTCTCCCTTGGTCAATTCACAAATAGTAAAGACCAAGAGAATCTCTGTGTGTAGATGTGTACAAATACCTTAGATAATGCAGGAGTAGCAGTGTATGGTAGATACAGCCTAGCCTTCAGAGGCAGACAGATTTGGACTTGAAACCTGTCACTTTCTAGGTGTGGACCCCGGAAAAGCAATCTCCTTGAGTCTCAGTTTTTCTTATTATGGGGTATGTAACTTACCTGTTAGCTCTAAAGAAGAGTTAGATGTAAGGTAAGCAAAATGCTTAGTGGTGCCTGACTTACAGTGAGTGCTCAATGAATTGAAGTAAATATTAAAGCAATGAAGACAAACCAAGTATTATTGTCATTTTTAAAAGGTGGAAATAATTATATTAATAACAATAGTGAACACATAGTGCTCTGTTCAAAGCATTATTCTAAGAGTTTTTACATCTCATTGAGTCCTCCTTATAATCCCATGAGGGGAATAGGTTATTATTATCATTCTCATTTTGCAGGTGAAAACATTAAAACATGCAGAGTGAAGAAGCTTGCAACTGATCCAGGCTGCAGAACTGGAGCTTGAATCTGGGCAGCCTGACTCCAAAGTCTATATTTCGAATCACTCTAATAAGAGAAAGCTGTTTAACATAGAATATTCCTAACTTCTATTAACTCCAATGGCATTCTTTTCCATCTTTAATAACGTTGTTTGTACTCAGAGTGAAAAGTACTGACCCTATCATTAGGGCAAAGGCTGGCAGCTGCTTTTCTTTCTGGGCTGGCAGGATTGTATTTCTCGTGCTATCCCTTGAATGTTCTAGCCTAAGATTGTAGTTATTATTTGTGACCTTGGAGAGATACCAAATACTGTAGATGCTGTGGTCCTAGAACTGTGCATCCACAATTGGGCAAAATCTTTTCCAACCCTGACACATCAAAGGTAAAGTCATGCCCACAGGACACATTTTTAATTTTAACAAATGCCACCAATAATTTCACCATCACTGTTAACATTTTGGCATTTTCCAATCTAGTCTTTGTTTGTACTTTTCTTCTTACAATTCCCTCACTATTGAAATTTTAATATGTAAGCAGTTTGATCTACTGCTCTTTGGTTTGATACATCATAACTATTTTCTCCTTGTATTATAAATTATTCATAATCATTTTTTGACAAATGAAACAATTGCACACTTGTGGCAAATATTTCAAACAATACTGAAAGGTATTTTGATGCATGTACTAGCATATATGTGAGTGAATATTTTTTCTTGACATAAATAGATGATATAATACACATCATCCTATACTCTGCTTTCTCTCTCTCTTCCTCCAAAACACAGAGACATATAATTTGAAACTAACATTTTCTTTTTTATTTTCATCTAATTTTCTGTTTTTGTGGTTGTTGTTTTTATTTTATCATTGCACAATATGAACATTTTTTGTGGCCCTTTACCAGTTTTACCTACCTTAACCTCTCTCCCCTCCCCCTCGTCAGCCTCTGGTGGCCTCAGTAATTTTCTTTATTGAGATGTTTTTCAATATGAAAGTGATATACGCTGGCTGGCTAGTTAGCCCACTGGGTTAGTGGTGCTAATACCACCAAGGTCAGGGGTTTGGATCCCCGCCAGCTGCCAAAACAAAACAAATTAATACATGCTTATTGTAACAACTGAAATGGCACGAAGATATATAAAAGTAAAAGCAAATGATCTCCTTTGGCCTCATCTCCAGTCTCATCCCCTGAGCTGCCAGTGCCAACACCTGCTATGTACTTTACAAGCTTTTCCTTTGCTCATTCAAACAGATGTAAATGCACATTTACATATAGATAGATTCTGCTTGGGTTTGTTTTTACACACATATAATTAAAGTAAATGCATTGGTGTACAATTTGTTTTTTGATTCCTCCCCCTGCCCCTAACAATATATCAGGAACATTCCTAACAATTTAAGAGACATGGCTCAATTATATTTTTCTTCTTTTCTAATTTCTTGCTCTCTCCCGTCCCCACGTGTGTGTGTGTGTGTGTGGAGGGGGGGTGTTTGTGCACTTGGTCTCACAGTTATTATTTGCAGATTGTCTTTGCTGACACCATTGCCCCCTTGTTAACAGGGCTGCTGATATTCCAGAATGTTCCTTGCTCCTAATCCTATCAGTGGAGGTAAAAGGGGCATCACTTAACTGAATATGCTTGAGAGACCAAATCCAACCTCATCCCTGCTCCTTGAAGCCAAAGGGAAGGGGTCCCATCATCCAGCAGTTTCTGTACATAGAAAACCTTTGAGCATTTATCAGGGGAATAAGTGTGTCCATTTCCTGAGTTTGTAAACCCTCAGTTTTTGTGAGAGAATGTTGTGGATTACAGACAACTAAGTAATAAGATCCCTTCATTCCTTTGAGTTCTGCACCAATCAAGAGATAGAAACAGAAA
>NW_007762155.1:0-495 GCF_000696425.1 Galeopterus variegatus
CTGTGATAAGCAACACAAGCAGACTGTGTTACTCTCCTGTTCACAGCTCCTGTTGGGTCATTCGTCTGCAACTATAGATTTTGCTTGTGATTCTCAAAAACCCTCATTCTCATATTCCTGTAGCCTTGGGATGGTAAGAGCTCAATGCCCTTGTTAGCCCTGGGTTCCTTTACCATGTCTTATTGGCTCTTGTAACTATGCTCAAACTCTTGTATGTAATTCTGCCAATCAGTTCTCTTCAATCACCCATTTGAGTGTGATATTTCTTCTTTTCTGGACCTTGATTAATTCCCTGCAATACTGGTAAAACAGTGAAAAGAAATGAGAGCCATATGCATTTGCAGAGGTAAAAATACATAATTGTAAAGCATTAAAATCTCCTGGAAGAATACATATCACATGATGGTTACCCCAAGAGAATAGGGAAGGTTTCTAGATTAAGGGTCATAATAAAAGCATCTTTAGCTTTATTTGTGATGTTCTAATTTTTAAAAT
>NW_007762155.1:5642-6367 GCF_000696425.1 Galeopterus variegatus
CAGGTACAGTAAGGATTTATACGAGAGTGTTCCTGGTGACATCTGTATTTTTACTTTCACAGAGAAACAGACAAGTGGACATAAACTTAAAACAAAGAGCCAGAAAGTTCAGTTGAGAACAGGGGAGAAGTTTTGGACTGTCAGAATGATAAAGCATGGGAAAGGTCAAAGAGAGAGATACTGAATTCTCAAATAGTATGTTTTAGATAATTTAGATGTGCCACTGATGTGGACCAGGCCAGAAATTCTCTTTACATATTTTATTTCTATGGCCTCTCATTTTCTCTATTTTTTTCCAAATATAAACTTTAAAATGAATAAGAGTGTCTTCTGGGAGACTGATCAAATCCATGTAAATCTACAAAACAAATGGTGCTATTTAGACAGCAAATGTTAAAAAGTCATGGTTTGTACCTTTAATGGCCTTTAATTAAGAAAAGAAATGCATGGCAGATGAAAGTCCTGGAGAACAAAAGACTGAAAGTGACCTTTTAGAACAAGGTCAGTTTACGCAGAGCAAAAAATGGCTCAGAGATCACTGATCACCCTTCAGAGGCAGTGGGGCGCTTTCCTCTAGCCAATGTGTTCAGGCAGGAGCAACTCTTGTCTATGAGATTCTGAAGACATAAGACACACACGTTTCAGTGTCATCTGATATTCAGTTCTTTGCTGTGCTTCCTTTCCCTTTTTAGGTGACCGGACCCACTTTCAGACTTCCTTTTTTT
>NW_007762156.1:0-421 GCF_000696425.1 Galeopterus variegatus
ATCTTAGATGAGATTGATTTTCTTATTTTCCTGTGAAGAGAGACCCACTTCTAATCCAGCTGGATATTCGATTCCATAGACATTCTCTTTGTGCCCTCTGTGTGCCTGGCAGGGCTTGAAGCTGTAAGATCCTGGCCGGGGTGTCTGGTCAGCAGTCCTGGCCGCTCTCAAACCATGTGCAATACTCAGACCTGCCTGTGGCCCTGCCTCTTGCCCCGCTGTTTACTTCTAAGCAATGGTCAGCCTGCTAAAGCATACCACTGCCATCCGGAATAGGTGTGGGCACTTGTATTAGTCCATTTCTGTTGCTTATAATGAATACCTGAAACTGGGTAATTTATAAACAACAGAGGTTTACTAGGCTTACGATTCTGGGACAGCTGCATCTGGCATGGGCCTCAGGCTGCGTCTACTCATGGTG
>NW_007762156.1:5910-6367 GCF_000696425.1 Galeopterus variegatus
TACCACAGAGCATGGGGTGCTTTTCAGAGGACACATGGCACACTGGCTTGTCCTCTGCAGGAAAAGTAAGATCGATAAGATCAATTGTCCTGCCTGAAGGCAAATCTTAACAGCAACTCCACATGTTTGTGTAGCGCCCAGGGGACACACTACTTGGGAGCACCACGCTCATTCCCTCCTCGTCTCCCCCTTGAGAAGCAGGTCTGGTGTTGCAGAAAGAGCACAGGACTTTGGAACCACACCCTCTGGCTTTAAATCTCAGACCCTCTGGCTTTAAAGCTTCACTTTGGCCTGACCTTACTGCTCAAGGGAAGTTTACACTTCTCTTACCGGGACAAAGAAGGCTTTGGGACAAAAACGAAGCTTTTGGGTGAATTAGGACAAGCAGTCTTTTCTTCAAGACATTTTATTTCCATTGGCCAAAACATTGCTGTAACCCTCACAGGTTGTGATGGTC
>NW_007762157.1:0-260 GCF_000696425.1 Galeopterus variegatus
GTAGCACAGCAAGGTTGCTGGCTCAAGGACAGACAAGTTACTGATTAATACGTAAAGATACCAGAAAATTGCTGTACGGAGAAAGAATGTTTGCTAAGATCAAACTTTTGTTGGTGGATTGACTTAACCTTTTGCAAATTGCATTATGGAATGTCACCTTGCTTGTTACCAGCCTCTATTGTTAAATGATTACCCCACATGTGTTCTTTTTCAGTAACTTCCTGGTCTGGAAAATTAATGTGGGTAGAGAACTCCAATTA
>NW_007762157.1:5853-6367 GCF_000696425.1 Galeopterus variegatus
CCACGATTTTCCACTAAATGGAGAATCCACAATTGAAGAGGGCCAAAATGTGAAAAAAGGACTCAATACTATTTAACCTTTTGTATTTGGCTTTCTGCAAAGCCAGTGACAATCTAACTAATTAGGCAATTCGTATTTAATTAAGTTTTTCTTGCCAGAAAATTATAAGGATGGTGTTGTCAAAACATGTTACACAATGCTCTTGAACCAACAAAAGAGAACATGATTTTTAAAATTCTTAGGTATGATTATTCACCTTATATAGGGTGATAATTTTTCAGTGGGGATACAATTGTCAAAATTATAATCAATTCAGAAGAAAAAGATGATATCAAAACTATTCATTTGTACCCAGAACACCTTTTAGAAACATGCCTATAGGTATAAGTAGAGGCTCAATTCACTTTTGTTTTTAATTCTTAGGCCATGTGTATGAACTGAAGATAGAAAATACCATAATCTAAAATATACTGATAATGATACAAAAAAAAAAAAAAAATGGAAGAACACCGTA
>NW_007762158.1:0-296 GCF_000696425.1 Galeopterus variegatus
CCTCAATCTAAGTAAAGTCATCAGAGAAAGCTAATCCATCTAAATAAACTCATCAGACCGAGCACGTCGATCTAAGTAAACTCATCAGACTGAGCTCATCGATCTAAGTAAACTCATCAGACCAATCTCATCGATCCAAGTAAACCTATCAGACCAAGCTCATTGATCCAAGTAAACTCATCAGACCAAGAACATTGATCTACGTAAAATCATCAGACCAAGCTCATCGATCTACGTAAACTCATCAGACTGAGCACATCGATCTAATTAAACTCATCAGAAAAAGCTCATCGATC
>NW_007762158.1:3221-3437 GCF_000696425.1 Galeopterus variegatus
TGTTGTATCTTCTCCCCCCATCGCCTATTTGCTTGTCTATTTATTCATTTATTCATTCATTATTTATTTATTTATTTATTTATTTATTTATTTATTTATTTATTTATTTAATCTGCCATAAATAAGTGAGAACAGGTGGTATTTCTCTTTCTGTGCTTTACTTGTTTCACTTAATATAATTTTCTTTAAGTCCATCCATGTTGTTGTATCCTAGGG
>NW_007762158.1:5611-6366 GCF_000696425.1 Galeopterus variegatus
ATCTAAGTAAACTCATCAAACCGAGCTCATCGACCTAAGTAAACTCATCAGATAGAACTAATCAATCTAAGTAATCTTATCAGACCAAGCACATCTTCCTAAGTAATCTTATCAGACCAAGCTCATCAACCTAAGTAAACTCATCGGACCGAGCTCATCGATCTACGTAAACTCATCAGACCAAGCCCAACGATCTAAGTAAACTCATCAGACCAAGCACATCGATCTACGTAAACTCCTCAGACCAAGCACATAGATCTAAGAAAACTCACGAGACCAAGCACATCTATCTAAGTATACTAATCAGACCGAGCTCATCTATCTAAGTAAACTCATCAGACTGAGCTAATCAATCTAAGTAAACTCATCAGACAAAGCCCTTCAATCTAAGTAAACTCATCAGACTGAGCTCGTCGATGTAAGTAAACTCATCAGACAGAGCTCATCGATCTAAATAAACTCATCATACCAAGCTAATCGATCTAGCAGAAATAATCAGACCAAGCTAATCGATCTAGGAAATACAATCACACCAAGCTAATCGATCTAGGAAAACTAATCAGAGCAAGCATGACAATCTAGGAAAAATAATCAGACCAAGCTAATCGATGTAGGATTACTAATCAGACCAGACTAATCGATCAAGGAAAACTAATCCAACCAAGCAAAATGATCTCAGAAAACTTATCAGACGAAGCTAATCAATCTAGGAAAACTAATCAGACCAAGCTTATCGATATAACTAAACTCTTCTG
>NW_007762159.1:0-473 GCF_000696425.1 Galeopterus variegatus
AGTTCTGTGGCATTTTCACTCACCCTTGACTTACTCCCTCCCGCGCACAGCAGCGACAGCGACAGCGGGTCTTGCGCAGGCAGAAGCCCACACACCACTTCTCCCCGCAAACCAGAAGAGCCAGAGCAAACCTTATCTGCAAGTTATAGTGGACATCTATGCTAACCTGTCAGGGGGATAAATGAAGGCACATAGCTCGGGAGCACAGGTGGGAAAAGTGACAGGCACCACTCACAAAAGTTACGAGGCAAAATCCAAAACCACAGACACCTAAAGCAAGAGATTATAGATGGAAACATACAACAAACCATCTAAGGCCCAAAGGAAAGCTGGGGTGAGACTATTTGGGAAATTAGGACATTTGAAAGCAACCATGTACATGGGAGTAGTTTAGAAAACCACATGCAATAAGAGCCACACGAAATAAAAGAATGCTGGACAGTAATTCAAAGCCTGATGAACATCCAAAGTTC
>NW_007762159.1:5989-6366 GCF_000696425.1 Galeopterus variegatus
GACAACCAAAGTGTCTCCCTTCTTCCCACCCTCTCTCCCCCACCACTTTTGGTAATCACTGTCCTGGAGGAACTAATGCACCTGTGTACCAGGACACCCAGACAAGAAGCCCACCGAAGCCCTCTTACTTAACAGTAGCAGAAAACTAGAGATGGCCCAAATGGCCATAAATAGAACACAACAGAGAAAATGAATGAAGAATTTCAGCCACACATGGCACGAATGAATCTCAAAAACACACTATGCAAAAAACCCCATAAAATTTGCTGAATGATTTCATTTTACAAGAACCAAAATGTTAAGCAAAACTAAAAACTATTAACTGGAGATACATGCTATGCATGGTAAAACTATAAAGAAAAGCAAGGAATTATTAA
>NW_007762160.1:0-277 GCF_000696425.1 Galeopterus variegatus
CTGTGGTGGGTCACCCACATGGAGGTGATGTTTTTGGCATGCTCCTTGGTGCTGGCAGTGTACCTGGTTGTAGGGTGTGTCTGGACCCCGGCTCCATACCTTGGGCCCCTGGGCAGGCCCCAACACACTGGCACACTATGCCTGGTTGTGGGAGGGGAGTCCAGTCCCCTTCTCTATGCCTCAGGTCTCCAGTTGTGGGAGGGGGGTCCAGACCACAGCTCCATACCCGGGGCCCTGGGCAGTGCCATGAGGTGCTGGCAGTGTGCCTGGTTGTGTG
>NW_007762160.1:5975-6366 GCF_000696425.1 Galeopterus variegatus
GAGGTAACAGTTTTACTGATTGCTCTGCCACTGCATAACACGGATCCTCACATGTCCATCTTCTGTATCAAATTACCCATTGCTAGATTCCTGATTGCTAAGGTCAATGCCATGCATTTTACATTTTTCTTATGGCTGGCCCGTTTAAAAATACAAATTTCTCTTAACAACCCCTAAATTTCAATACTTAGCATAATATTTTTTTTCGTTTTTGTTTCTTTTCTTTTTTTTTTTTTTTTTGCAAAGTCTGACACAGGTCTGTGGATCGTCTGAGTGGTTCTCTTTCAAACAGTGCCTCTGGGGCTCAGGCTTTTCTGTTCTGTGCTGCTATTTTCTTAAACACATGGTTTCTAAAGTCACCACTCAAGAGAAAGAAAGACCAGAGGTTCAA
>NW_007762161.1:0-6366 GCF_000696425.1 Galeopterus variegatus
CTGGCTGAGTAGAATAAATATATGTATTGTAAAAAAGTCAGTTCTTTCCCAAGTTGATTTACAAGTTCAACGTAACCCCAATCTAAATTTCAAAAGATTTAACCTTGGAACTTGGCAAACGTATTCTAAAATACATTTATAAGGGCAAAGATCAAGAATAGCCAAACATTTTGAAGAAAGAGATTGAGGATGGGGACTCATTATAAAGCTGTAGTAAATAAGGCTGAAAGAAATTTCACCGTTTTATGACACCACCATCTGGACTTACTGCGGCAGGAAAAGAACATGGAGAATTACCAAATTTTAAAAGCTTTTGTTCAGAAATGAATGTCATTGTCTGAAGCAAAGACAAACCAAATCATGTGCTTTTGCCTAATTACAAAAAGGTGAGGATGTGTAATCAGCCTTGTCCCTAAAAGAAGAGGTGAACCAGAAATATTAATGGGCAGTAAACAGCTATCACACACAGTGATGTCTACCATGCACATCAATGGTAACTGTCACACACTACTGGAGGAGGTATAAATTGGTGCAACCAATGTGATAGAAGTTTGGCTTTGTCTAGCAAAATAGAACATGCGCATGCCCTGCAATTCAGCAATCCCACCTCTGAGTCTACACTATGGAATAATTACTGCACACATGGACCAGAAGAAATTGCACATGGATCTACAGAATCATTGTTCACAGCAGCAAAAATTTAGAAATAACCAAAAATTCATCCACAATATAATAAATAATAAATCACATATTCATGCAAAGAAATTCTATAGAGTAGTGAAAATGAAGACCTAAGCCACTCAAATCAACATGCATGAATATAATTAACAGAAGGTTGAGGAAAGAACAATGCATACAGCATAATTTCATTGCTATTAAGTTCATAACAGGCAAAATGGTATTATATGTAAAGATATCTACACATAAATTTGTATAATTATTTATGTAATGTTAGAAATACAATCATGTGTCACTTAACAACAGGGATATTTTCTGAAAAATGCATCATTATGTGATATTGTCGTTATACCACCATCATAGAGTTGCTTACACAAACCTAGAAGGTGTAGACTAGTACACACATAGGCTATGTGCTCTGGCCACTGTTGTATACGTATTGTTGACCAAAACATCATTATGCAGCACATGACTGTATATATACATTTGTGTAAGTATGTTTATATTTTCAAGTATGTGCCTAAGTACATGTGTGTATTTATACATATTGAGGAATTCATTTGTAAATATTTTTATAGGTGGAAAAACTATCCAGAAGAGCAAGAGATTATCACCTCTGGGGTAGTGGTAAGAGGATCCAATTGGTGATGTATGCAGAGAGCTTCTCAGGTATGTCAGAGTACTTTGTCTTACCTGGTGGTTGTTATGAAGTTGTTTAATTTATTCTTAATACTATCTCTCTGTGTGTATGTCTTTAATGTGATATAGGGATTTGAAAGAAAGAAAGAGAGAGAAGGAGGGAGGGAGGGAAAAAATAAGAAAAAGAAAAACAACTATAAAATAATGCATTGAAAACATTTTTTGAGGGAAATCCTAAAGTTTTTTTTTTCCACTTCTATTTAGCCAACATGTAATGCATTTTTTTTTTAAAGAGGCATAAAACTTGGAAAGAACAAAGAACAATCACTAGTAATGCTATGTTAAAAAAAAATCCAAACTAAACGGAAAATAAAATATTGGCATTAATAAGAGTTTAAAAAGATTGCTGACACAGAATTATTCCATTATTTGACAGAAAACAAATTACATACCTATGAGTATATGCCAAAAACAAATAGCCAGAAAATGAAAGAAAAATCTAAAAGTTACCATTTACAGTAGCATCAAAAATATGAAGTACCTGAAAACAGATCTACCAAATGGGTTGCAAGCCTTGTATAGAAAAAAATATGAAACATAGTTGAGAGACACTAAAAGAGACCTAAATAAACGGAGGGAAATTCTATGCTCCTGGATTCTGGCTGAGTAGAATAAATATATGTATTGTAAAAAAGTCAGTTCTTTCCCAAGTTGATTTACAAGTTCAACGTAACCCCAATCTAAATTTCAAAAGATTTAACCTTGGAACTTGGCAAACGTATTCTAAAATACATTTATAAGGGCAAAGATCAAGAATAGCCAAACATTTTGAAGAAAGAGATTGAGGATGGGGACTCATTATAAAGCTGTAGTAAATAAGGCTGAAAGAAATTTCACCGTTTTATGACACCACCATCTGGACTTACTGCGGCAGGAAAAGAACATGGAGAATTACCAAATTTTAAAAGCTTTTGTTCAGAAATGAATGTCATTGTCTGAAGCAAAGACAAACCAAATCATGTGCTTTTGCCTAATTACAAAAAGGTGAGGATGTGTAATCAGCCTTGTCCCTAAAAGAAGAGGTGAACCAGAAATATTAATGGGCAGTAAACAGCTATCACACACAGTGATGTCTACCATGCACATCAATGGTAACTGTCACACACTACTGGAGGAGGTATAAATTGGTGCAACCAATGTGATAGAAGTTTGGCTTTGTCTAGCAAAATAGAACATGCGCATGCCCTGCAATTCAGCAATCCCACCTCTGAGTCTACACTATGGAATAATTACTGCACACATGGACCAGAAGAAATTGCACATGGATCTACAGAATCATTGTTCACAGCAGCAAAAATTTAGAAATAACCAAAAATTCATCCACAATATAATAAATAATAAATCACATATTCATGCAAAGAAATTCTATAGAGTAGTGAAAATGAAGACCTAAGCCACTCAAATCAACATGCATGAATATAATTAACAGAAGGTTGAGGAAAGAACAATGCATACAGCATAATTTCATTGCTATTAAGTTCATAACAGGCAAAATGGTATTATATGTAAAGATATCTACACATAAATTTGTATAATTATTTATGTAATGTTAGAAATACAATCATGTGTCACTTAACAACAGGGATATTTTCTGAAAAATGCATCATTATGTGATATTGTCGTTATACCACCATCATAGAGTTGCTTACACAAACCTAGAAGGTGTAGACTAGTACACACATAGGCTATGTGCTCTGGCCACTGTTGTATACGTATTGTTGACCAAAACATCATTATGCAGCACATGACTGTATATATACATTTGTGTAAGTATGTTTATATTTTCAAGTATGTGCCTAAGTACATGTGTGTATTTATACATATTGAGGAATTCATTTGTAAATATTTTTATAGGTGGAAAAACTATCCAGAAGAGCAAGAGATTATCACCTCTGGGGTAGTGGTAAGAGGATCCAATTGGTGATGTATGCAGAGAGCTTCTCAGGTATGTCAGAGTACTTTTTCTTACCTGGTGGTTGTTATGAAGTTGTTTAATTTATTCTTAATACTATCTCTCTGTGTGTATGTCTTTAATGTGATATAGGGATTTGAAAGAAAGAAAGAGAGAGAAGGAGGGAGGGAGGGAAAAAATAAGAAAAAGAAAAACAACTATAAAATAATGCATTGAAAACATTTTTTGAGGGAAATCCTAAAGTTTTTTTTTTCCACTTCTATTTAGCCAACATGTAATGCATTTTTTTTTTAAAGAGGCATAAAACTTGGAAAGAACAAAGAACAATCACTAGTAATGCTATGTTAAAAAAAAATCCAAACTAAACGGAAAATAAAATATTGGCATTAATAAGAGTTTAAAAAGATTGCTGACACAGAATTATTCCATTATTTGACAGAAAACAAATTACATACCTATGAGTATATGCCAAAAACAAATAGCCAGAAAATGAAAGAAAAATCTAAAAGTTACCATTTACAGTAGCATCAAAAATATGAAGTACCTGAAAACAGATCTACCAAATGGGTTGCAAGCCTTGTATAGAAAAAAATATGAAACATAGTTGAGAGACACTAAAAGAGACCTAAATAAACGGAGGGAAATTCTATGCTCCTGGATTCTGGCTGAGTAGAATAAATATATGTATTGTAAAAAAGTCAGTTCTTTCCCAAGTTGATTTACAAGTTCAACGTAACCCCAATCTAAATTTCAAAAGATTTAACCTTGGAACTTGGCAAACGAAATCAATTGAAATAAATATTTAAAGTGTCTGGCACATAGTTGCATACGCAATAAAAGCAAGCTATTATTGTCTTATGGAAGGGTATATATTTGTTATATACATGAGAGATTTTTACAATAAAATATCCCAGGATGCCTACCCCCAAATTCTGCTTGACTCAAATTAGATCTAATTATTTAAATTTAATTTACTAGAAGTTCATTAGGTAATTTTGAGAACCTAATGAAGTATGGGCTCTTTAATAAATAACATTTAGTAAGTCTTAACAAGGTTTAAATATATAAGCTAATATTTTAACATAAAATCTTCATTTTTTAATAAAACACAACAAAAAACCCTGTTATTTATGAGAAAGTTTATATCTCACTCATATTTTTATGCCAATCCCCTTCCCTGTTTCTCTCTTCATCAATGCCAGCATTCATGGCTAGACATATTCTTAAAGGCCAGAAGAAGCAGTCCTTTCCCCAAGCCCAACCCACATGGAATTGTGTGGAACAGTGGGGATTTTATGCTTCAGCTATGCAGTCTCAAAGCAAATGGATGCTCAATTATTACTTTTTATTCTTCCATTCTAAACGTATTTTTCCAAGTGGTGTCCATTGCAAAAGGCACCATCCTGTCACCATACTTAGAACAACTTAAAGAAAGTTCTCAACATACTTAAGAAAAGTATCTAACAAATATTTAACTAATTTTATCTAGGGATGCACTGTTCAATATAGTAGCCACTAGCCACAGTGGCTATTGAGCAGTGATGTGCTAGTAAATCATTAACAATAAGCTCCCCACTCCTGCCCCCCCATTTTAACATTTAATGATTTTTCTGAAATAAATACTTCCAGAGTGGTAAATTTTCATGTACCAATCAACCATTTTATGAAATTCTGAAAATTTTGCAACCAGCTCTTGCAATCCAGTGATAGCTGGCTCCAGCATGCCACTGAAATGGCTAGTCCAAATTGAGATGTGTTTTAAATGTAAAATAGGTTCTGACTTCCAAGAAGATGGCAACTAGAGGTGCCCAGGGCACATTCCTCATGCTGAAAAGATTGAATGGGCCCACTGCCATTGCTGCTGCAGTTGAGGAGCCATTGTTTGGTCCCAGCACCACTGACCATTGCATAGCAATTCCCTGCAGAGCAGCAGTCTTGTGGGTGGCCCATTGCTGCAGCGTGGACACCACAGATGTGAGGGAAGTGGCTGCAGCCACTGCTGCCTCTCCCTTCCACATTAAGTAATCCCAGATGCTGCCAAGGACACCATGGACACAAGGGAGGCAGTTGCAGCTGCCACCACAGCTGTCACCACTGTGAGGTAACCCACTGCCACTGTGGATGCTGCAGCCAATTGTGAAGCTACTGCAATTGCCTCTATTGCAGTCACCATCATCACTGGAGCTGCCAGGCAATCACCATAGTTGTGCAAACAGACTACCACTGCTGGACCTACCACTGCCAAGCAGGCAGCCTGCCAGAGCCACTGCCACAGCCACAACCACCACAAGGGCAGCCTGCCACCACAGCAGCAGCCACTGTTGCTGTGCAGGAAGACTGCCAACTACTTGACCACACTGACACAAGGAGGATCACTAGTGGAGTACAGGGAAGAAGGTGAGTGAGTGCAGACCCATAACCCAGTGGCCCAACCCAGTGGCCCATGGGAGGCAGGAGGAAATATGCTGCCTCTTGTAGTAGTGCACCTGGCAGTGGGAGCTCCATGGGTAGCCCACTTGAGTTCCACATTTGGGGGGAGACACATGAAGAACCCCTGGAGAGTATAGAAACCCAGGATAACCAGAGTAAGGAAGAAAAATCCCAGTGCACCTATCAGAGTCACAGGACACTAGCTGGGGTGCCAACAAGCCTGCCTAGGGTTACCCACCCCAAACAAAGAGTGACAAGGCATCAAAGTGCTTCTCTTAGGAACTCAAGATCTTGCCCAAATTCTCAATGACCATACACAGTGTCAATAACATCAGCAAGGAATCACTCAGTGCCCCAGTGCCTATGCCACAGTGTTGCTCAGATGCAACTCCAACATTGACTATGGCCAAAGTACCCACAGGTAGACTACAATACTGCATCTAACCAGAACCAATACTACTTACTCAACAGTAAATATAAATTACACCTACAGGAGTCTCTCTCCTCAAAGTCCACTCTAGTGTAATAGAAGCAGCAACTACTCTACCAGATGACCAGATATCAACATAGAATTACTACAAATACAAAAATAAAAAGAAGGAAGGAAGGAAGGAAGGAAGGAAGGAAGGAAGGAAGGAAGGAAGGAA
>NW_007762162.1:0-563 GCF_000696425.1 Galeopterus variegatus
TAATTTAGTGGTGAATAAGGGTTAATTCACTATGACCTTGGTAGGACAAAGAAATATTAGTGCACAAAACTGTTACTTTTTTATTACAAAAAAAAAGGCATGCAAGAAACAAGATTCTTATGAAAGTTGAAAAGGCAGTTAAGCATAGGGAGAGAATATGTAAAAGAAACACAGAATAACAGATGGTCATATGGTCAGGGCAAATCAGAAGCACATACAGAATTTTCCAGTAATAAACAGTTTTAAAAAGAGCTATGAGCAGTTACTGGTTGTTTTGAAATGTTGAGAAACGCTTTTATTTGTGGAATTAATGTCTCAAACAATAGCAACTATAATGGTAACAATAATAATAGTAACCAGTAAGTATAATAATAATAACACCTTGCACACAGCACTTCCCGTGTGTCAGCCACTGTCCTAAACACTTGACAGAGATGAAGTCATTAAATTATCCATGATTATGAAAATACTTACAATTGTTATTTAAACTCTGAACATCCAAGCAAACTTATATTTTATGTCAGCTGCTACCATCCGGCTGCGCCCAACAGTAGTTCCAGTGG
>NW_007762162.1:6119-6366 GCF_000696425.1 Galeopterus variegatus
TTGCCTTTAGCTACCAAATTGTACCAAAAACATACTAAGTGGCCTTTGTTTTCACCTGCTGATCTGCCATGTTACCTTTGACAGACACTGCTGCACACCCTACAATATCACTGTTCTCTTTTTTTTATGCTGCATTGGACCTTCTGGGTTCTCCCTGCATCTAGGTTTCCCTTGCAGTCATGTCCTGGACAGCAGGATGTGTGCAGAGGGTGCAGAGGTGAAGTGGGAGACTTCTGAATCCTACCCC
>NW_007762163.1:0-1165 GCF_000696425.1 Galeopterus variegatus
AGGATCCCACAAGGAGAACTGCTTCAAAGACTTTATTATATTTTTAAATTGAGATAACTTCTGCTGTCTTTTTGTTGGGAGGGATTTGATTTGTGAAACTACACAGCATTACGATATTTCATTTTTCTCAGTTTTTAACTTTCTAGTGTTGGTTTCTGTTCTTTATTCTGACATCCTTACCTTGAATACATATTATGTCATCAAACCCACTGTCAGTGGCCATATGTCTAATCAGATTTTTTAGCTGAAAGCAGTTGAGAACTCATTTTAAATAGCACAAGGAATAAAGGAATCCACTAAAGGTTATGTCTGATGACCAAAAAATGTCCTGGGACATTAGAGTCAGGCTTGGGGGCTATCCAACTAGGGATGAGAAGGGGTTTCTCTAGTTAATACCATACTGCACCTTCCCACTGTGACCAGACACAATGCCCATACTGGTGATGCTGGTCAGTCGATGCCATCTTACCTACCACTACTCTCTTAATAGTAATCTCATAGCAGTGTGGATGACTGGCTGCATCACACTTTTATGACCTAGAAGAAAGATAAGTTAGAGAAGGGAGATTGTGACTCTTCCTTTAAAACATCAACTAAACATAAGAAGAGTATTCAAGAGTATTGGCTGAAGTTGGACAGCCAAAAATCATGCAGAGGTTCACTATACAAACCTGAAAAGGACAGCCGCTAATTAGAAAGCCTTGCTTATGAAACTCTATTGTACAATTTCTTTGACCAAATACGTTTTAGTAAATTTATTTATTCATTTATTAAACATGATGCTTTCTGTTTTAGGTTAGGTGGGACAGAGTTCTTGACCTAAAGAATTTAACAATTCACTGAAAGCAATAAATAAATAGAAGGCATTAAAACATTGTACTTAGTAGAAGCATATGCATTGCAATGTTTTACAGAGGAAGAAGATATTACTTCTGATATGTGAGTTTCCAATAAATCAGGAAACTTCTAAAAGCAGGTAGTATTGCAAGGGAATGGAATAAGAAATGGATTCTTAGAAGGATTGTTTCTTTTTAAAAAGCGTTATAAGAGAAAATAATTGAAATAGATCACCACGGAGGTAAGTAGAATCAGGATCTGTTCCTGTAGCAGCAAAAATTGGAATATTAAAATAGATGTAAAATATAATAAATAAACATGAAAGTAT
>NW_007762163.1:5962-6366 GCF_000696425.1 Galeopterus variegatus
TTTTAAATTCACAGATGGGAATTTGGACTTTGGACCTTTGTGTTGAAACAAGGTAAGATTTAGGGGATGGAATGAATATATTTGTATATGAAAAGGACTTGAGTTTTGGGGGGGCCAGGGGTGGAATGCCTTGGATTGTATGCCCCTCCAAAATGACCCTCACTGTGGCAACGTTAAGAGGGTGGAAAATACTATTACGGTAACTGAAAGTTGGAGACTTGAAGAGGTGATTAGATTTCACGACCATGATAGTGAATGGATTAAAAATGTTGGTCATGGGCATGGTTTTGAGGGCTTTAAAAGGAGAGTGAATGAGGAGGTTAGTCTTTCTTTTCTCTTTCTCCTTCCACCATCTTGCAATGTGAGAACCCTGGGTCACTGTTGCCATCACCAGATGTGTTTCC
>NW_007762164.1:0-1660 GCF_000696425.1 Galeopterus variegatus
ATCCTCCCTTCCCCATTTGCCTTTAAAGCAAGTGCTTGTGTGACAGTAAACGGAACTGCTCAACAGAACCCCCGCCGCGTCTGAGTGTCCTTTAACGGGCTGGTTGGGGCCGGCAGCTGTGCTCACCTCTCTTCACAGCTCTCTTCCCCCATCTCCTCCCAACGGAGACTGGAGGGAAAGAGGAATCCAGGCAATTCGCTCGCCCACCAGAAGGGACACCAAGGGAGGGACTGATAGCGAGGTGTGTTTTCTAGGGCTGCTCAGGTCGGCCAGCAGCTGACCTGACATAGTGGTGCCCCGTGTGAGGCATTTTTTAAAACTCGTGGGTGAAAGGTGAGCAAGTGAGGCCCCCGGCTGCTTGGTCCTGAAAGAAGGTCGATGAAGGGTGATCAACCAGCGGAGTGGCCCCCTCAACTGTGGTAGTTGCCATGAAGTAATCCGCCTGTGTGTCAGGGTGAGTACCATAACAGGGGGAAGTCCTTGCACTTCTCTGCCCTGTTGCTCCCTCTGCCCTGTTGATTCCTCACCGGGCAACATGGGAGGTGTGTGTGGAAAGACTGACGAGACAGCCTGCAAGGCTCTAAAGTACATGTTAAAAAGCAGAGGCCTAGAAATATCTGACTCCACGGCCATCAATGCCTGGCGTCATGTGGTGCAGGTGGCCCCTCGGGCACCTTTGTCCAACTTGTTCTCATATGAGACATGGGACCGGGTTCAGACCCTGGCCAAAAAGAATGAGATTAATCACGGGCTAGACCCCCCCTTAGGGTTCTACCTAACCATCTCTGCCCTAAAGCTTTGCTTCCGTCCTGAGTGAGCATCAGGAAGGGGCAGAAAGCCTGAGCATCAGGAAGGGGCAGAAAGGGATTGGGCGCAGTTTGATGAGTAGAGAAAAAAGGAAACAAAGCTGCCAATGCAAGGCCCTGAGCCATTGAGTGATACCTATGCCCCTATCCTGTACCCTCCTCTCCCGGCATACTCACCCCACCAGAGCCTAGCCAAAGGAGAAAAAGTGGCACCTGAAGAAGTGGAGGAGGCTAGAAAAATATCCCCAGCAGGGCTGCAGGTTTTTCCCTGTTATGGCTCGCTGGGAACCCCCAGCCATCCGCAGTCTGTGGAAAATGCTCTGTAAGGCTGTCCTCCCTCCAAACTTGTTTATCAAGTTCTGTGCCTTCTTTAAAGAAGAGTGCCATGTGCAGGCAGAGATAAATCAAGCAGTAGCATTGCCCAATGCCACTCTGCTAGGTGTAAACACTAGCCAATGTGTACGTAACCACAATAAAACCAACCCCGGACTCACCTTCCCGCAGGGCCTCGGCAAAGGTTCCTGCGTAGGTGCAAACAAACCCTATTGCAGCACTGTAGCAAATCTCACCGCCCCCAAAACCTGAAATAAGTGGACCTGAAATAAGCAGGCCGCAGGGGCAGTTGTGGTGGCCATCAGCTCACTCTTGGGAGTTATTGGAGCGGGTACTGGGACCACCAGAATAGCCTTGGCACATCAATAGGTAGCTTCCCTTAGGGAGGCAGTGGACATAGATTTTGGTCCTTGGTGGTGTCTGTATCACATTTTTAAAAAATCACTAGCATCACTTTTTGAAGTTGTTTTACAGAATCAACGTGGACTAGACCTGTTGTTCTTACAGCAAGGAGGATTATG
>NW_007762164.1:2507-3885 GCF_000696425.1 Galeopterus variegatus
TAGAAAAATATCCCCAGCAGAGCTGCAGGTTTTTCCCTGTTATGACTCACTGGGAACCCCCAGCCATCCGCAGTCTGTGGAAAATGCTCTGTAAGGCTGTCCTCCCTCCAAACTTGTTTATCAAGTTCTGTGCCTTCTTTAAAGAAGAGTGCCATGTGCAGGCAGAGATAAATCAAGCAGTAGCATTGCCCAATGCCACTCTGCTAGGTGTAAACACTAGCCAATGTGTACGTAACCACAATAAAACCAACCCCGGACTCACCTTCCCGCAGGGCCTCGGCAAAGGTTCCTGCGTAGGTGCAAACAAACCCTATTGCAGCACTGTAGCAAATCTCACCGCCCCCAAAACCTGAAATAAGTGGACCTGAAAGAAGCAGGCCGCAGGGGCAGTTGTGGTGGCCATCAGCTCACTCTTGGGAGTTATTGGAGCGGGTACTGGGACCACCAGAATAGCCTTGGCACATCAATAGGTAGCTTCCCTTAGGGAGGCAGTGGACATAGATTTTGGTCCTTGGAGGTGTCTGTATCACATTTTTAAAAAATCACTAGCATCACTTTTAGAAGTTGTTTTACAGAATCGACGTGGACTAGACCTGTTGTTCTTACAGCAAGGAGGATTATGCGCTGCCCTCAAAGGAAAGTGCTGCTTCTACGCCGACCACTCTGGAGTGGTCAAGGATTCCCTAGCTAAGTTTAGAGAAGGATTAGAAATGCAAAAAAAAGAATGTGAAGCCAATAGTAATTTGTTCCAAAGCTGGCTTTCAAGTTCCCCGTGGCTCATCACCCTGCTGTCCTCCCTGGCAGGCCCCTTAGCCATTTTCTTAATCCTCTTGGGGCCTTACACCATTTGCCAGGTTGTGTCCCTTATAAGTCGCAACACCACTTCTCTCGTGATGCTCACCCAGGTGGTAGAGGAGGTGGCCCATAATGAAAGCCCTGACAGCCCTTGGGTCAATATGGCCCTTTAAAAAATCAACGCCAATCTACAAGGCTCTGCCGTGCCCCCGCTTGGCTGGATAGTCAATGACGGGTAAGATTTCCAGAGGGAAACAACCTAAGACAGGCACAGCCACCAGAGGGAATGGAGGCGAGGCTGGGAAGGTTAGCCGCCTCCAGCTGCCTTATTAAAACAAAAAGGGGGAGATGTCGGGCCTTAAAAACTAACACCACCTTAAGTGACATTACAAGCAGTGCCGTTATGGGCCCACAAGGAACATGGCAGCCCAAGATGGTGCCAGGAGGAAGTAGGGTGGGAGTGTCTGTGGGAAACTTGCCTTACCATTATTGGCCAAATACATGCTTCCACGCTCGTGAACGCTGTGTGGTTGCAATAGCTAGGCACTGAGACAGGATGCATGCTCCCATAACCTTCAAGCTG
>NW_007762164.1:5612-6366 GCF_000696425.1 Galeopterus variegatus
AAATCAGAGGGTGAGTTGGGAGAACCTGTGCATCTCCTGGCATGACCTGTTGTTCATCAGAAAATGAAAAGTGAGCAGCCCATGGGACTGGGTGGTGTACTGGTAGGTGATCCACTGGTTGACTTGGGGAATCAGTTTCAGCGGATCAGGGAGAACCCCTAGCTGCTTGGCTCCTGTAGTTGTGGGACCTAGGGATGGATGGCATAATGTACAGCATGTGTTAGCATTGGTGGATACCAGCCCACAATGTAGCCTGATACATGGCAACCCAGACAAGTTTCAGGGAGCTACAGTGAATGTTGATGGCTATGGAGCACACACTATTAAAGTCAAAGCTGTGTCTTTGCCACTGGGCATAGGATGATTCCCCCTCCCCCCCATGTATGTACTGTGTATGTGTCCCCAGTGGCTGAGTGTATCTTGGGTGTAGATGTGCTTTGTGGGTTGCACCTGAAAGCAATGGTTGAAGAATTCTGCCTGCAGATCTGGACAGTAAAGACTGTGTTACAGGGACATGCTAAATGTGACCACAGGTGTTACCCAAGCCAAGACATGTAGTCAATGTGAAATGGTATCATCTGCCAGAAGGGTATGTGGAGATAAATGTCACTATATTGGTATTAGAAAAGGTTGGCATCATTCATCCTGCACATAGCCCCTTTAATGCCCCAGTGTGGCCAGTGAAAAAACCTGATGATACTTGGAGAATGGTTGTGGACTATCGAGAACTAAACAAAGTAGTGCCTCCTTTGCA
>NW_007762165.1:0-376 GCF_000696425.1 Galeopterus variegatus
TAGTACAGAGTAAAGGGAATGTGACACTCAGCTACGCTAGAGTTGGTCCATGTTGTAACTGAGAAATAATGACAGCAAGCAACTCTGTGACTGATTGATAGTAAAAACCTGGTTGAGCAACCCCCCAGTCACTAGTACTAAACTGGCTCCCTGTTTAGCAAGATGTGCTGGTGTGAGTCTATTAGCATTCCAAGGCCCTCCTAACCATATGGTAGAATGAAAAGGAAGAGAAGAGAAGGGAAACATTTATTAAGACTCTAATCGTACTCCAGATCGCAGCTAGATGATTCCATTTTTATTCTCATAAAAACTTACGCAATGTTTTATCTTCTCCGTTTTATAAGTGAGGAAACTGAATCTCAGAGAGGTTGACTAA
>NW_007762165.1:6093-6366 GCF_000696425.1 Galeopterus variegatus
GTACTTGAAAATGAGTACATTTAAGGTTCATTGTTTTTGTTTTCAAAATATGAACATTCCCTTCACACCTAAATCAAACATGCTTTTAACTCCGTGATGCATCCTGGTCTTTCTCTGTAACTCTCCTCCTTCATATCCACTCTCAGCCTCTCTTACCTGAGCTGTTACTTTATGTCAAACTTATTTTCACCATCTCTTAAAGGTCTATCACTAATAAACAATGGTTCTACTGCTACTCTGTCACCTAGTCTTGCTGACAGCAGCTCCGAACAC
>NW_007762166.1:0-715 GCF_000696425.1 Galeopterus variegatus
TTTTATTCTTTTTGATTTCTCTTATGTTTACATGATAATCTCATCTTGTTTTCATATGTGATTTTTTTTTTAACTAAATGTCAACTTTTACAAATAAAAGGAGGCATCAAATGGGGTTATCTCCCTCAAGGGAATGTTTAGTTTCCATTCTGATAAACCTGAGTCACTGTAATCCAATTATAGAGATTGAAATGATTCAAAGCTGGGTTCACTTTCCTTATAGACATAAGTGATTTTGATTAACCCTATAGCTATATCATCACCTGTTAGAGTCCAAACTCAAAGTGCAGGTAGGAAGATTACTAACCTGTCAACATACAAGGATACTTCAGAAAGTTCATGGAAAAATAGAATTGAAAGAATACAAATCTTTCCATGGGCTTTTTGAAGTACCCTTGTATATTCCGGAAGGGCATGACCTTCAGTTTTTACCCCGTACTCCCACGGGGCTATCAATCTCTCAAAACCTCTCCCCTGATTAT
Source organism: Galeopterus variegatus (assembly GCF_000696425.1). Lineage (NCBI taxonomy): Eukaryota > Metazoa > Chordata > Mammalia > Dermoptera > Cynocephalidae > Galeopterus > Galeopterus variegatus. The sequence goes on from NW_007762166.1 coordinate 483, forward strand.
TCTTTGGTCTGTCTCTTTCTGAATTGACAGAGGACCCTAAGGAGAAATGCATTGCAGCTCTTACCTAACAACCTTCTGTATCCTCCTACTTTTAGATTGCATCTTGAGAGATATGTTTTTAAATCTTTTTATAGGTTTTCTAGGTAGTTATCAAAAGGAATATTATTTAAATTAGTCTGTCATTATCATAAACAAAATTGGCCTAGCTTGTTCTCTCTCATATATATATATAT
>NW_007762166.1:5833-6366 GCF_000696425.1 Galeopterus variegatus
TCAGCATAATATTGGAAGTCCTAGGAAGAGCAATTTGGCAAGAAAAATGAATAAAAGACACTAAAATCAGAAAGAAAGAAATACACTTTTCCCTGTTTGCAGGTGACACGATAAAAAGGTACCTAATGAAACAAAAGACAAGAGATTCTAAAACTTCTACTTATATATCAAAAAGAGCATTGAATTTTGATTTATTCATTAATTTCTTCTTTCCTTTATCAAGGATGTATTAAGCTCCCACTCTCTGTGCTGAACTTTGTGGCTGGCAAGAAAAATGCAAAGGCACATGAATGAATAGAATAAATATCTAACCTCAGGGATCTGTCATCCCTTTTAAAGAATTGCACACATAAAAAAATAAAAATTGACAGTGGTGCAGAGGTTCCCATCAAGATGGTGGAGTAGTCAGTTCCTGGTGTTGCTCTCTCCTAGAGTGACCAATTTGCAGCTTTTGAGGAGCAGTGATGGAGGACCCAAAATCTGCTGGAGTGGAGAGGAGCTGCCCGCCATGTGACCCCAGTTCAGGTTGCTCC
>NW_007762167.1:0-255 GCF_000696425.1 Galeopterus variegatus
ATTTGTATATCTTCCTTTGAGATATGCCTATTTAGCTCTTTTGCCCAATTTTTAATTGGGTAACTTATTTTTTTTTATTCTACTAAATGAATTTTACAGGCACATTATGTACTTTTTGTCACTAAGTAGGTACAAAGGTAATCTTTAAGAGAACTATTGAAGTGAACACTCTAGGACAGTAGTAAAAATTTAGGTAGCTTGCTGTGGAGAATGATAGAAATAATGAGGAACTAGACAAGGTTTTAAGCCATGATT
>NW_007762167.1:5925-6366 GCF_000696425.1 Galeopterus variegatus
TTGTGTATTTTGGAATTTAGGGGCTAGATCTGCTTGATCATGGAGGTCAAACACTCAACTCATCCTAAAGTCCACTTCAAAGCTCCACCCTCACAGGGAGGCAATCCTCAATTAGACAGGTTTTATTGAAAAACAGACTCTGGTCCTGCCTGTCCCTGGCAGAGAATCTACCTAACCTCAGAGCTCAATCTGCAGCCTTGCCCAACTACAGATCCTAAATAATGAAACTGCTTGGCCAGGGAATACATCCTGGGAATGGTCTAATTGAAAGTCCTCACAGTACTCAGCCAGAAGCTCCACCTGATAGCAAAGCCCAGTGGTCTCACTGGACAGTGAAGCCCAGCCAGCAGCCCCATTTGGCATTGAAGCAAAGACAGAAGCCAAGCCATGTACAGAAACCACAATATCCTCTACATGCCTGGCTTTTACAAATCACAGGCT
>NW_007762168.1:0-3914 GCF_000696425.1 Galeopterus variegatus
TATTTTGTATAAAAGCCTTTTATGATCTGATGATCATTTTGCTTGCTTTTTAGACTCACAAATATATCATTTCTAGCAAGGATGTTTTAATACATAGGGTAATCTGGCTACAATTACTTAAATGACAACTCTTCCATTTATTATAGGTAGGGTCTCTCCAGACCTCCATTTCAGAGAAACTTTAATAATGGCATTTTAAGATTAAAATTTATATCATAGGATTCTGTAATGTTTATAGAAAAACAGGATATCTGCTGAGTAGATGGATATACTTCTAAAGTCTGCTTGAGGTAATTACATGAATTATAACAAATATTAAATATAAACACAATTTTGTATATGTTTATTCAATCCTATGTTTGTGTTCCTAACTTATGGAAAGTTAATAGAGAACTTTTAAGCATGTGTCAAGGGCATTAACTCTGCTGAGATTTCTTTAATGATTTCCTGTGTGTATACCTTAAGTACCTTCAAATACTTTTAAACACTGAATGGTGATAAAGGCTCTGATACCTGCTGAAAACAGCATGGAGGTTCCTCAAAAAATTAAAAATGGAATTACTATATGATCCAGCAATCCCACTTCTGGGTATAAATCCAAAGGAAATGAACTCAGTATCTCGAAGAAATATATGAACCCCATGTTTATTGCAGCATTATTCACGATAACCAGGATATAAAAACAATCTAAGTGTTCATCAGTGGATGAATTGGTAAAGAAAATATGATATATACATGCAATAGAATATTATTCAATCATAAAAATGAAGGAAATCTTGCCATTTGTGACAACATGGATGAACCTGGAGGACATTATGCTAAATGAAAATAAGCCAGACACAGAAAGGCAAATACTGAATGATCTCACTTTTATATGGAAACTAAAAAGTAGAACTCATAAAAGCAGAGAACAGAATGGTGGTTACCAGGGGCCAGGGAGTAGAGGAAATAGGGAGATGTTGGTCAAAGGGTACAAATTTTCAGTTATAAGATAAACAAGTTCCAGAGATCTAGTATAAAGCATGAGTTATGATGAATGTTAATTAATTTGTGGTAATCATTATACAATGTACATGTATATCAAATCATCAGTTTATATACCTTGAATATAAACAATCTCTTTCTGCCAATTAAATATTTTAAAATAAAAAATACAAAAAGAAAAGATACTGAGTTTGTTCTTCTCTGCTAAAAAACTATTTCAGGGACTGAAAATTGAAAAACTCCTCTTTTTCATCTCTAGGTTGTGCACTGGTTTACCGTGTTATAGAGTGCAAAGCACTTAAAAAATATTTGGTGCCTAGTAAGCATTCAGTGTCTCTTAGTTGTTATTATAAGGTACCTAGTTCACAGAAGTAAATCCTTTGGAAATTAAGATTATCTTAGTTCGTTACTGCTGCTATAACAAAATGCCTTGCACTGGGTAATTTCTAAAGAACTGAAATTTGTTTCTTACAATTCTGGAGGCTAGAAAGTACAAGACCAGGCGCCAGCAGATTCTGTGTCTGGTGAGGGCCCGTTCCACGGATGGCTTCTTCTCTTGGCATCCTCATATGGAGGAAGAAAAATAGAAAAAGAGGCTAAGCTAATTCCCTCTAGCTCTTTTATATGACAGTAATACATTCAGAGGGCAGAGCCCTCATGAGTTAATCATTCCCCTAATGTCCCCCACCTCTTAATACTACCACAATAAGGATTAAGTCCCAATATGAATTTTGGAAGGGACAAAGATGGTAAATTCCCCCCCTGTACACAGCCATCTCTTTTTTTTTTTTTTTTTTTTTTTTTTGTGACTGGTAAGGGGATCGCAACCCTTCGTGTGGTGTCGCCCGCACCGCGCTCAGCCAGTGACCACACCGGCCATCCCTATATAGGATCTGAACCCATGGCCTCAGCGCTCCCAGCACCGCACTCTCCCGAGTGAGCCACAAGGTCGGCCCCACAACCATCTCTTTTGAGCCAGGGCTGCATATTACCTATTCTACAAGCTGTCTGTTCATCAGGACCTGTTATAGTTCCAACAAATCCTCATGAATGATAATAGAGAAAATTTATCACAGTGTTCAGTTTTTCTTATTTCAGCCTTAACTAGAATACTTGAAGTTGGTGAGGAGAAATTCATCAACTGCTCTTCAGATTATTCCAAGTTTGCAAAGTAAAATTGGTGGGTAAATTTCGACAGGCCTATCCCAAAGTGGTGGTAATGTCTACCAAACGGATGCCTTCAGATCACTGCATGATTCCATCTATGAAATGTTCAAAAACAGGCAAAACAAAATCACATTTTTGTGAGGTACACATAGATGTTAAAACGAGAAAAGTAATAATGTAGGGAACAAATATATTACTTAATCATTACCTCTTTCCCAAACCCCATGTGCTGGAAAGATTAGCCAGTGCATCTATGTGCACCCATGATTGCTGTCTGCACACCCACCATAAAACTCTCACTTTGCATTGTAGTTCATCCCTATTTTACTTTCATTAGACTGTGAGATTTTCTTAGGAAAGAGCTATATTTTGGTACCTTCTAACTCTGCAACCTAGGGTAGAGTATGTCATGTTATAGCCCCTGAATAAATGCTTCTTAAGTGGGTTAAGCAAGCAATTATTCAGTTTGATGGAAACACAGTGATCATGGGATAGTGGAAAGATTTTAGGAAAAAATCCTTTCTCCCAATCCACTCTAATACCAAACACTTTGCAGATATTGATAAGTCATTTATTTTCTCTGAGCCTTAATTTTCTCACAAGTGAAATATATATAATACATTTATCTCATGAAATCTTTCAATTTCAAATAATAGCATGTGAAAATAGAGTATATAATTTATTGTCCATACTATAACATTTTTGAGGGAAAAGGGGGGATATTTAAAGCAATTTAAATTATGTAATTTTGAAATATATATTAAGAAAATATTTTAATATGTTGTTGGTCTTATAAAGTAGTTATATTTAAAATTTATTTTTAAAACTTGCATATATTCATGCACCATAAAGTAAAATTTTTAAAAACTTTTTTTTTTTTATGTGATGTGACAAGTCTTTATTTTTTATATTAAGGGTAGGAAATATGAATATTTTCCCACCACATACAAGATAGAAAAAGAACATATTGATTCACATTTGTAAACCTAATTTCAGATACTCACCATTATATGAAATGTAAAACTGTTCCATAAGTTTTTAAACTCTAAAATATTGGAGTGTTATGTTGGGATCTTTATAGGATATGGATATATTGGGGGGATGAAAAGAGTTATATCCTCCCCCATCTTCACATTCATTCTACACCCAGTTACTTGGGTACTGTTTATTAACAGCTTTATTGAGGCACATTTTACATACCATAAAATACACCCACTTCATATTTACAATTCAATGATTTTTAGCTAATTTACCAAGTGTTATAGCCATCACCATAAATCAGTTTTAGAACTTTTTCATCCCCTCATGCCTATTTACAATAATCCCCAACCCCAGCGCTACCCCAGGCAACTATTAATCTACTTTATGTCTTTACAAATTTTTCTTTTCTAAAGGAAAATGCCATATAAATGGAATCATATAATATGTGGTCTCTTGTGTCTGGCTTCTTTCACTTAGCATAATGTTTTGCTTTGTTTTTGTTTATAATTGATTATACACATTTGTGGGGTACAGAGTTAACTATCAAAATTTATGTACAATATATGGTCATCAAATCGGGATAATTAGCATATTCATCATTGCAAAAACATACTCATTCTTTAAGCCCATTAACCAAATTCTCCCTATCTCCCTTTTCCTCCCCTTTCCCACCTCCAGTAACCACAGTTCTGTTCTCTCCTTCTGAAAGTTCAACATATTGTTGTGATTGTTTCTTTCTTTCTTTCTTTCTTTCTTTCTTTCTTTCTTTCTTTCTTTCTTTC
>NW_007762168.1:4914-6366 GCF_000696425.1 Galeopterus variegatus
TTCCTTCCTTCCTTCCTTCCTTCCTTCCTTCCTTCCTTCCTTCCTTCCTTCCTTCCTTCCTTCCTTCCTTCCTTCCTTCCTTCCTTCCTTTCTTTTCAGTTCCCACTTATGATTATGCAGTATTTCTCTTTCTGTACCTGTCTTACTTCACTTAACATAATTTTCTCTACGTTCATCCATGCTGATGTGAATAGCAGAATTTCATTCTTTTTCATGGTTGAGAAGTATTCCATTGAGTACATACACCACAGTTTCCTTATCCAGTCATCTGTCAATGGGCATTTAGGTGGGTTCCAACTCTTGGCTACTATAAATAGAGCTGCAATAAACATGGAAGTGTAGGTACCAGTTTTGACATAATGATTTCCATTCCTTTGGGTATATACCCAGCAATGAAATTGCTAGATTGTATGGCAGCTCTCTCTGTAATTGTTTGAGGAACCTCATTAACGGCTGTACTAATTTGCAGTCCCACCAACACTGTAGGAGGGTCATCCTTTCTCCTCATCCTTGTCAGCATTTATTATTGTCAGTCTTTTGAATACTGGCAGGTCTAACTGGCTTGAGGTGCTATCTCAATGGGGTTCTGATTTGCATTTCCTTAACGTTTAGTGATTCTGAGCATTTTTTCATGTGTCTGTTGGCCATTTGTATATCTGCATTTGAATAATGCCTGTTCAGCTCCTTTGCCCATTTTTTAATCAGATTCCTTGTTTTCTTACTGTTAAGTTGCTTGAGTTCTTTTTACCTTCTGGATATTAATCCTTGTCAGATGCATAGTTTGCAAATATTTTGTCCCATTCAGTAGGTTGTCTTTTTGTTCTAATAATTGTTTCTTTTACTGTGCAGAAGCTTTTTAGTTTGATATAATCCCACTTGTTTATTTTTTATTTTGTTGCATGTGCTTTTGGGGTCTTACTCATAAAGTCATTGCCTAGTCCTACTTCCTGGAGTGTTTCCCCTATGTTTTCTTCTAGGAGTTTTATAGTTTCAGGTCTTATATTTAAGTATTTAATTCAAATTGATTTGATTTTGCTGTATGTAGAGAGTTACTGGTCTAGTTTCATGGTTCTGCATGTAGATGTTCAATTTTCTCAGCACTGTTTATTGAAGAGGCAGTTTTTCTCCAATGTATGTTCTTGTTGCCTTTGTCAATGATCATCTAGGCATGTTGGTTGATTTCTGGGTTCTCTATTCTGTTCCATTGGTCTGAGTGTCTGTTTTATGCCACTACAAGCTGTTTTGGTTACAATAGCCTTGTAGTATAGTTTGAAATCAAAGAGTTTTATGGCTCAGGGTTATTTTTTTTTCCCTCAGGATTGCTTTGTCTATTTGGGGTCTTTTGTTGTTCCATATAAATGTTATGATTGTTTTTTCTATTTCTGTGAAGAATGTCATTGGTATTTTGGTGGTGATTGCATTGAACCTGTAGATCACCTTGGGTAATATGGT
>NW_007762169.1:0-342 GCF_000696425.1 Galeopterus variegatus
AGCACATTTCTCTCCATTGCTTTTCTCAGTTGTCATCCAGCAACGTAATGTATTCCTTTAAGATATCATGTCAAAAATAATTTGTACTCTACTAACAAATGATCCATATCTCCATTAAGTACCCTTAACGTTCTGCTTTGAAAGTCTTTTCCAAGTAGGAAATTATTTGAGACCATATCATCTGAACACAATTAAAAAAAAAAAAAAACACCTCATAGCTCAGAATACTTTTATACAAACTAGTTAAATGAGAACCTAATTCAGCTCTTTTTCAGAAGATGGAAGAGTTGTCTATAAGAATAAAAGGATTAACTTGCTCATAAAATCATAGCCATTCTAAAC
>NW_007762169.1:6100-6366 GCF_000696425.1 Galeopterus variegatus
GAGTGGAGGAGGAAATCTTGTTATTTGCAAGTGGGAAACTGGATGCAGGCATGCATATGTGGAAAAGTGACCACAGGAGATAAAGACAATTCCAGACAGGGAGCTCTGCCCCCATGATGGGCACCACTCAATTGGACCAATGAGTTCCCACCAGCTAGGGTGCCAATCAACAAAGACTACATTCAGGGCTCAACCAATGACCAGCTGACAGGAATCCACCTAAGAACTTAAACCCCTGTGAATGTACCTGTCAGTGCTCTTGAGCC
>NW_007762170.1:0-217 GCF_000696425.1 Galeopterus variegatus
TCCTTGACTCTCTTCTTTCTTTCACATCACACATCCAATCCATCAGGAAATTATTTCTGCTCGACCCTCAAAAAATATCCAAAATCTGATTACTTCTGATTGTCTCCTCCAGCCTGTTCCAATTCATTGTTGTCCCTTGCTTGTATTATTGCAATAGTACATATTATTTATCTGCTTGCTTATGACTGACCTCTTGTAGTGAATTGAATTATGTCCC